>NC_133306.1:10557994-10827448 GCF_012295235.1 Primulina huaijiensis
TGATGAAAATTTATCATATAAATATATAAAAAAATTTGTTCAAACATACAGTATATAAAAAATATAGGTAATATTTTAAAAAAAAATTTCGGGTCAACCCGCAACCCAACCCGAAACACGTCTAACTTGACAATAACCCAAACCCGACCCGAACCCGAAACCCCAACCCGAACCTGATTTTTTTTGTGTTGGGTCGTGTCGGGTTGACGGGTCGTATGGCATTTTGACACCGCTAATATTTGGAGTGATCATTATACTTCACACATTACACAAAAATTTTCAATTATTTAGAGTACAAAGAATGCAATTTTAAAAACACCTAAATTTTTAGGGGTGTTAAAATGCGACACGACCCGTCAACCCGACACGACCCAACACGAAAAAAATAAGGTTCGGGTTGGGGTTTTTCGGGTTCGGGTTAGTGCCAGGTTAGAAGGGTTTTGGGTTGGGTCGGGTCGGGTCGCGGGTTGACCCGAAATTTTTTATTTGAAAATATTACCTATATTTTTATATATTGTATGTTTGAACAAAATTTATTGTATATTTATATGATAAATTTTCATCATTTAATATTTATTTGTATTTTTTTATTTTTTTTAATTTTTTTCATTAATTTTTTTAAAAAAAATAAAAAAAATTCGGGTTATGCAGGTTAGTCGGGTTCGTGTTCGGGTTGGGCTTTTTCGGGTTGCTTCGGGTTTTGGTTGGGTTCGTGTTGGAAAAAAAATAAAAAAATTTCGCAGGTTGACCCGAAACTCGACCCACCCGACCAGATTGACACCCCTATAAATTTTGTAGTTAAATTAAACAAGAAAAGGTACGTACTTATCCAATGCATCTTAGGTGGTCTCAATTATGTTGGTGAAAATAAGGTAGCGAGTGGCACATTAATTTCAACGCTCTTCACTATGCACCTCTCATTAATATATATAAGAAAATTCCCTTTGTAGTTCAGTTGTGCGTTGACGCCGACGCTACCATCATTGCCGCTTTCCCATCTTTTCTTTTGTGGCACGCGCGTCCTATTTTGTGTGTGTGTATTTTTCGGAATATAATAGTCAACTCCTGAATTCAACGCCTTTGCCATTTAGTGTATTTGAGATGTTTTTCTACTATTTTTTTAATTAAAATATTCTACTTTTATTTTGATGTTATTAAATTACTGTGATTTTGAGATGTTTATCAAATTATTGGAAAAATACAATTAAAAATTTAAAAAATTACTTGGAAGTGATACTCACTGAAAATTTAAGGTTTGATTCTAGCAGGTGGTATTAGTTCGAGTGCATACCTCGAATTTAATCTAAGCTTGAAATAGCAAAGGAGGCCGTTAGAAGGGAGAAGGACCCCTCCGATGCACAAGTCAGAGACTGAGTATATAATGAGAGGGCACCTAAGGGTGCTACTGAAAGTCAATACAGTGAATGAATGAATTCAACGCTCAAATCTGGTATCTATAGGAGAATACCTGAGCTCGTAATGAGCCACCCACTTGGGATAGGAATGGGCCGGGGACCCAAAGTCCGGTTTGGGACTGGTCCTGATGGACCTATTCACAGGGTATCACCAGTCTCTCCCTCCCGAGCCAAACTGAATCGCAGGTTCGAAGTTCGATTAATGGCGTTGTCCTCGGGTTACAACATGTGGGTTGAGTATTCTCTTCCTGCCGCTTATTAGCCTCCAAAAATTTGGAAAATAATTAAATCTTCCCGCTCTCAAGGGCCAGATATGATCCAGGCCTCCTCTATAAATAAAGGTCCCTTTCTCACTTCATTCTCATTTCTCCCACACAGAATTTCCTCAATGCTTCATTCATCAGCTCTCCCTCACCTAGTAGCCGCACACCCTCGTCTACCCTACGTGCTCGCCCCTCACCCTCAGCCCCACACCGTCTCGCCCATAGCCGTTTGTGCGCCTTGCGCTCTCGTCCCCTCACCCATAGCCGCACGCCGTCTTGCTCTCACCCGCACAGCCTCGCCCTCGCCTGCACATCCCTCAACGTCGTCTCGCCTTTGCCCCCACAGCCTCATCCTCGCCTGCACAGCCCTGCCATCGCCTGCACAGCCCTCAATGTCGTCTCGCCCTCGCCTCCACAGCCCCGCCCTCACCTGCACAGCTCTCGTCCTCGCCTGGCCGTCAATAGTCTCTCCCTCACAGCCCCGCCCTCGCCTGCACATCCATCACCCCTCCCCGAGCACACCGAGCGCTCTTCTGCACAGCTCTCGCTCTTCCTCGCCCGCAAGCCTTCGCCCGCTCCACTCGCCCCATGCGCACGCCTGCACATCTCTCGCACTTGCTCGCCTGCAAGCCCTCGCCCGCTCCGCTCGCCGAGCGCTCGCCCGCAAAGCCCTCCCCCTTCCTCTCCTGCAAGCCCTTTCCACCTCACCCTCGCCCAGCATGCCTCGCGCACTCGTCTTGCAGCCCCGCTCGTCTAGCACGCCATCCTCGCCTTCCGCCTACACATCCTCGCCTAGCCTCCGCGTCCTGCCCCGCCTCCTCGCCCAGCAGCCTCAAGCGCTTGATCATTCGGCCCACCACTTGCTAGCTCCCTTGGTCTTATTCCTTGAGTATTTTTCCACGCCTCATCCGGGTTAGTTTTCTCCCTTATTTGTTTAGTTGTCCTTAAAATCCATGTCTTCTTCTGATTCCGAGTTTAATTCCTCAAGTGATTCCGAGAGGTTTAGCGAGTCTGGCGAGAGTAGAACTTCCTTAGAAGATCTTGAATTTACCCTCGATTCCCATGAGGAGGAGATTGTAACCCATAGTCGTCTCGGTAAGGAAATCAGTCATGTGAACCAACAGATGAATATATCTAACGCTGATAATCTATTGTATGGTCACCTATCGTCCCACACCCTTTTACTAGCTAGTAAAAACTTAGGGCTTCGTGGCATTGAAACGACCTCTATTTTTTTTTTAAAAAAAAAAACTAATAAACTCGAAAATACTAATTAAAAATAAACTTAACATTTTCATAAATAATAGTAATTTAATATTTAAATCTCGAGTGCATTAAATAAATCTTTAAATCTTCAACTAACCAAACTTCCTAAATTGACCTTTAAAGAGATCAACTATCAATAAATAAAGCATAAAAATACCTCTAAATAAGTCATTAACAAAATCCTTTAAATCATTTATCTAACAAGCAAGTGCGGAAACATAAAGGCCCTCGGGTGTGTACTGCTGCACTCTATTGACTCAATCGTCAGCGATTGACTCAATCGTCAGCGCCTCCCATAAAATCATCAAATTCTGCATCATACAAACCTAGTGAGTCTAAAGACGCAGCACGTTCTAAAATTGAGTAGCAAATAATACATATACATTCACATGCATTTAAAATTCATATTTTTATTTAAAAGAGCTTTTGACAATAAATAAACCATTTAAAAATTATTTAAACATAATTAAATCATTTAAAAAGCTTTTAAGCATAAATCATAAATCATTTTAATCATAAAACTTTCAATCTTTTATCATTTTGGGTGAAGTTTGATCATTGAAAGTGATTAGCTTTTATCTTTTGGTCGACTGATCAGCCTTCATGATAGGATCGATTAACGAAACAAGAGTGTTTAGAAGGGAGGTTGAATAAACACTCACAATTAAAACTAATCTTTTCGAGTTTTGAGTTCAGTTTGGTGAGAAACTGATTCTCGGAATCTTGTTGGTCAATGACAATCAGTTAAACTAAAGTAGTTGCGAAAATTAACTGACTGAAAGATAGAATACAAAACTGAAATAAAAGACACAAGGATTGTTTCTGGATGTTCGGAGATTTCAATTACTCCTACGTCACCCCTTCTATCTCAAAGATAGGATTTCCACTAAAAGACTTTGATCGAATACAAGCTTTGTACTGACCCACTTCAGTTTGGACTTATCACTGCCAAAAACTGAAACTCTTAGTATTACATAATGTTCTCAGTGCGTAACTGATCTTAGCACTATCGAATTTAACAATTATTACAAATTGATAGTGAGCTCAAACTGTAGCCTTGACTGCTCCGAATAAATCAAGTGAGTGTGAGCTAAAATTTTGACAGAGTAACAGCAAGCTTTGAATAGAGAGACTGTGCGCGTCCCTTTTTCAGCTGATCTTTTGTCATATTTATAATCTTCCCTTCCAACGGTAACTTGATATATATTTGAATCTTTGTATCTGTTGATTGCCACTTCATCATTCCTTGGGCATTGTTTGCTTCGTTTATTGTAATGCGGCGTCTTAATTGCTTTAACTGAAATGCGTTGTTCTAAGCTGTATTGATTGAAGTGCGGCGTTTCGTATTTAGTTGTAATCTGCTATGTCTCTTTCTCGGTTGAATATTCTTTCCCGAGACATGTTTAGTTGAAGGAAGCATACGGCTGAATATATCAACTGATCGATTTCCAACTGATCAGTCAGCTGTCTTCGAGAATTCAATTAAGTTCAACTGATCAGTTTCCAACTGATCAGTCAGCTGTCTTCGAGAATTCAATTAAGTTCAACTCATCAGTTAGTTTTCTTCGAAAGTTCAGTTCAGTTGGGTTTGGTTGCCTTAGATAATATGCGCGATACTCTTCAGTTAGGCAAGCTGTATAGATCGAATATTTGATCAGTTAGTTCCAATAAATAATCGGTTTGTCAAACATCAGAAATTAAGTTTCCAACAATTTCCCTTTTTTTGGTGTTTTACAAAACTAAGAAACTAATAACTGATCAATGAAGCTTATATGATCTTCAAGTCCGTTGTAGATAAAATAATCAACTGTTGTGTACAGATTCGTACAATGAAAGAATGAAATAATCTGTAGCTACATTGTATCAAATCCATTGAGCTGATCTCCATTGAACTGCTGATCTGATGATCTATTCCCTCTTTTTCTCAAACGCCTCCATTCTGACAGATAATCTCTTAACATCGGTTGAAAGAATCTTGACAGAAGTGGCTATGTCTGCGATTGCATTGAGCACAGTGGTTTGCATGAAGTCTATCTTTCTTGATACGAGTGTCTCCACAGCATCAACTCTTTTGCTGATAGTGTCTTGAGTCACTGAGAGACTTTCAGCTATACCTCTATTCTTTTTTATTCAGCAATTGCAAAGGAAAGAGAGGTCAAGGTAGCTTGAACTGCCTTCATTTTCTCTGTGTTAAATACTTCTGCATGTTCCAGTTTCAGAGAATGGGCGAGTTGAGTATGCTGAATGTTAGAGATGGCAGAGAGCATTTTATGCATATTATTCTGAATATCTTGAATTTCTTCAAGAACTAATTCAAGATCATTAGATGAATGAGGTGGTGAATGTCCAGAAGTTCCAGGTGCTTGTTCTTCGGAGACTGGATCAAAGACCACTAAGGTCCTGTCAGTTATAACTGTCTCTGCAATGGTCTGTTCTGGAACAATTATTTCAGCAACTCCAATTTGATCTAGGGGAGGAGAAGATGGATCCTGAGTAGCAACTGAATTGTCCGGCTGAATAGGCAAATTTGTGGTATCTTCAGTCGGAGCATCAAGAACTGGTGCTTCTGCTGGAGATTCAGTTGAAACGAGGACTGGCTCGTCAGTTGGAATATTTTAAGAATTTAGCAACTAGGCCTCCACATTTTCAGTAGTTTCTTGACCAGGTGACTGAGCTGGCNACTTCTTCGGAAGACCCTCCATGAATAACCAATTCCTGATCTCTTTCCCAAAATTTTATCTGTAAGTGCAAAGAGGTCAGATCTGAATCCAATTGAGTAAGCACTGCTCGATCAATGTAGGCAGTTGGATTCGTAGGAATGTAGTTGGTCTTCAGCTCTTCAACCAGTTGTGCCAACTTTTTGGCTCTCGTTAGATCAAAGAAATAATTTTTTCTTTGCAAAGCCTGCATGATAGTGGTAGCTTTGCCCTTCCCTTTCTTGTCGGTGAGAATGTGTGGAATGTTCAATCCTGAACGAGTAGTTTTCACTGACTCCCGAATAGAGATTCCCTTTGGTCGAGCAGGAGCAAAGAAAATAGGGCGATTAACTGTTTTCAGAGAGGACATGACCTTAACTGACTCCTTCTTTGATGGGTCAGTTGTTTGAGGCAACTGCTCTTTTGCTGAAGCTTCAGCTGAAACAGTTTTTAATGGAATAGCCTGAATAGGTTGTTGAGCGTCCGATGATTTCAACCTTTCAGTAGGAAAAGATTCCAGGGAAGCTATTGGTTTTGTCTTCTGAGTTCTAGGCTTCTTGACAACTTGGGGAGACGGAGTTTTCTCCGATTCTGATTCACTTATAGTCAACTTTCTCTTTGTAATCTTCAGTTGAGTCAGCGTTTTTGCCCTTTTTACAGACTTGAAAGCAGCCTGTTGAGCTCCAATCTACTTTTTGATCTTAATGAACTGATCAGGATTGAGATCCAATTTGGCCTTGGGTGGCAACACATTCTTGGCATTGAAAATTTTGACTTTGGATGATCTCTCCGAATCATCAGCCACCAATCCTTTAACTTTAATCAGGTAGCTTAACTGAACAGCGAATCCCTTGGACTGCTTGTTGGATTGAAACATGTTCTTCAAAGTATTGAAGATGAGGTTCTTCAATAACAGCAAGGGCATGAAATTTTTCTAAGGTTAAAGCAGCAAAGGATCCTGCCTTTGCCAATAGCTCTTTGGCTACAATATCAGCCAGTAACTGAACTTCATCTTTCAGTTCTTTCTTTGGATCAGAGACTTCCGTCCATCAGCAGAAAGAAGAGTTTGCATAGCTTCAACATCTGATACTTTGACTTCAGCAAGGTGTGCCAATCCATCAGAAGGCAACAAAAATGTTTCTCCGAAAGAGTCTTCAGATAAGCTCAACAACTGACCATTAACAGTAGAGGTGATGATACCACCGGGATTGACAGAACCATTGGAGTAGAAATCAAGAAGTTCCTTCGGATAAATCTCCTGGGAAGATTGTCCCAAAAACATCCTGAGACAAGCAGATTCAATCTTCAGAAAAACGTTCTTAACATCAGCTTCTTAAACTGATAAAACTGAGTCAAAATCAATGGCCATAGCGTTCAACATGTGAGCTTGGATCTGGTTGGCCATTTGAACTGAATGATTTCCTGCGAAAGAGAATGCTTGAATTTGTTTTTGCTCTGAGAAATTTGGATAAGCGTAAAGAAGAAGAACTGAAATGGGGTTGGTAAAGTACTTATGTACGTGACTGTTCGAATTATAGGACACGTGTCAGTCCAAAAAAATTTGAATAAAAATATGTGTACGTGTGCTATAAGCGTGTGTGCAAAAAGTGAGTGGTTTTAAAATAGGCCACGTTATGAAACTGCAGTCACGTCAGTTGATTTAAAATATATTAATTTTTTTAATTTGTTAACTTATGTGAGAAGATTTGTAAAACATCCAACTGAACAATCAGTTGGGAAACTGATTCATTTCAGTTGAGTATTCACAAACAATTGTCCTCTCGGTTAACATTTTCAAAAACTGATATTCCCCCTTAATCGGTGCATAGAATAATTAAAATGACGATATAAAATAAATTTAAGGGTCAGAAAGATTATCGTTTGCTGGAACGTTGATGGCCCTTAGCTTCCATGATTTTCGGCTATAAATAGAAGTAACACGGTTAGTTTCAGTCATATTGGTGAAAATATTTAAGACAAAAAGGCAAATACGAGTAGCTCGAGTGCTTCGCCGTTTTCTCTGGAGACCAGGAAGGCTGCTATAGAAGATGAGGTCTTCTATAAGAGTCTTCATTACTGGGAAAAGTTACAGAAGCTTGAGTTTCTGTATAATACTGGGGAGGCTACCACTCCTGAACTGATGGCCGAGTTGAACAAATTGCTGGAGCACTTGAACATAGCTGTGTGTGTAGACGTCTTTAAGGATGGTCATATCTATTAGCTAATGCTTCGAAAGGAACTGAAAATCCTTAAGCGCATAGCTGGTTCTCATAGCTTTGTCAAGACATCTACCGCACCCTTATCCGCTTGGTTGAAAATGTGGATAATTGTTGTAGAGGAAAAATATGATGATGTAATCCGTGCAAACGTTTATGATTGAATGAAGTATTTATTAGCTTAACTTTGTTTTTCTCTTTCTTTTATCAGTTGACTATGAACTGAAATCAGTTAATCATTAAGTAATAAATAACAAACTGATATCAGTTGATAATGAACAACTGATAATTAAGAAGCTTGGGTAAATGAGAAAAACGCTTCGGTTGACTCGAGACTCTTTAGCGTCTTCAACATTTAATGTCATATGTCTATAAGAAAAACGATAGAGATACAATGTGAGATAATAACAGTTCAATATGTCGGATTCAAGTAATTCTGATGCATGCAGCAGTACTCATGTTCAAGTTATTGAACAATTAAGTCCATATTTAGAAGAGTTGAAGAAAACAATGGAAGAATATGTCTTCACGAAAGTGATGTCAACATGGTTCAAAATTCATGATTTGCAGAGGATAAGTAGTAGTGGTGCTGCTCTTTCTCGTGCTCAAGCAGCAACAACAAGAAAATACATTGATCGTTTTGAAGTCAGACATGTTACAGACCTGGTTGATGACAATGTTCTGTTACATGCAATGTTATGGAAGGAATGGCATGTAATTGAGAAGATTTCTACAACTGAATCATTTTCTAGAATCCGAATTTATGAGTTGAATAATTGGATTACAGAATGGCAAGATTCAGTTGGTTCTAAGTTATCTTCTGTAATGTGGAATCGATTTTATTCTTAATAAAGTATCATTTCCAATTTGTTGTTGTGTTCTTATTTTCTGCAAATAATTTTATTAGTAAAACAGCATCAACAACAATTTTAAGACAAGTCAATTAAACCAAGAATATTGCGAAAGTAAGAAAACTTAGTCTCGGGTAATGGTTTGGTGAAGATGTCAGCTGCTTGTTGCTCAGTTGAAATGTACTCCAGTCTGATGTCCTTCTTCAAAGCATGATCTCTAATGAAGTGGTGCCTGACATCTATATGCTTGGTCCTTGAGTGAAGAACTGGATTATAGGTGATGGCAATTGTGCTCGTATTGTCACAAAATATGGGCGATTCATTTGTAATTACTCCATAATCTTTCAGTTGTTGCTGGATCCAGATCAGTTGTGCACAACAACTACCAGCAGCAAGGTATTCTGCTTCAGTTGTTGAGGTAGCTATGGATGTCTGCTTTTTGCTGAACCAAGAGATCAGTCTGTCTCCTAGAAACTGACAAGATCCACTTGTACTTTTGCGATCAAGCTTACATCCTGCATAATCTGCATCTGAATATCCAACTAAATTGAAAGTAGAGTCTTTAGAATACCATAACCCAACATTTTGTGTACCCTTAAGATATTTCAAAATTCTTTTAGCAGCTGAGAAATGTGATTGCTTAGGATTTGCTTGAAATCTAGCACACATACAGACAGCAAATACAATATCAGGACGACTGGCAGTTAGGTACAACAATGAACCTATTAAACCTCGATATAATGTCGCCTCAACTGATATTCTCCCTTGATCAGTGTCCAATTTTACTGATGAGTTCATGGGAGTATTTGCAGCTGAACATGATTCCATGCCAAATTTCTTCAGCAGCTCCTTTGTATATTTAGTCTGACTTATTAATATACCATTCTCCAGTTGTTTCACTTGCAGTCCAAGAAAGAATGTCAGTTCACCCATCATGCTCATTTCAAACTTATCCTTCATTAGCTTAGCAAACTTTTCGTATAATTTGGGGTTAGTTGACCCAAATATGATATCATCAACATAAATTTGAACTAATAAAATGTGATCATTCTTAGCAAATTGAACAAGGTCTTATCAACTGATCCAACAGAAAAATCATGATCAGTTAGAAATTTTGAAAGAGTTTCGTACCAAGCTCTGAGAGCTTGTTTCAGACCATATAAGGCTTTGTTCAAATGGTAGACATGATCAGGAAAAACATGATTTATGAAACCTGGAGGTTGTTCAACATATACTTCCTCTTGTAGTTGACCGTTCAGGAATGCACTCTTTACATCCATCTCATATACCTTGAATTTCTTATGTGATGCATAAGCAAGAAAGATTCTGATTGCTTCCAATCTTGCAACTGGAGCATACGTCTCATCATAGTCAATTCCTTCTTCTTGCCTATATCCTTGTGCCACTAATCTTGCTTTGTTCCGTACAACTTAACCATCTTCGTTCAGTTTATTTCTGTATACCCATTTTTTTACCTATAATAGTTTTTGAAATTGGTCTTGGAACTAAGTTCCAGACATTGTTATAAGTGAACTGATTTAGCTTTTCTTGCATTGCATTCACCCAGTTAGGATCAGCAAGAGCTTCATCAGTTGTCTTCGGTTCTAGTTGTAAAACAAAAGCTGAATAGATAAATAAATTTAGCATTTGATTGCGAGTTCTTACTGGATCAGATGTATTTTCTATTACCAGTTCAGGTGGATGTGATTTTCTCCATCTGTACTCAGTATTTGTTGTATCAGCAATTTCTTCAGTTGGCAACTGAACACAGTTTTCAGTTTCAGTTGGTGCTTCGTCAACTGGTATTTGAATGTTATCATTATGCTCTGTCAACTGGTTATCAGCAACGACTTCCTGCACATCTGATTGGTCCAGTACTTCTGGTTCAGGTGTTTGAAGTATGTTTTGATATCCATGACTTTCATCTGTGTCATCATCTTCCAAACAGATATCTGTAAATCGATCAACTAGCTCAACTTGATCAGTTGACTTATTAGTTAGTTCAGTTTCATCGAAATCAACATGAGCAGATTCTTCAACATTTAGGGTTTTCTTGTTGAAAACTCTATAGGCTATACTAACTGATGAGTATCCAAGAAATATTCCTTCTGCAGATTTAGCATCAAACGCTTTTAAATAATNTTCTGGCAACTTCTTTAAGAGTCCGATTTCTTCTCTCAGCTACACCATTTTGCTGAGGAGTTCTGGCTGCTGAGAGCTCATGCTTAATTCCAGCAATTTCTAGGAAGTTTGAAAGCGTTTGATTGATGAATTCAATTCCTCGATCAGATCTGATTCGATCAATTCCAACTGATTTTTCATTTAAAAGTCTTTTGAAGTTTTCAGTTGTGCAGCAGTTTGGTCTTTGGATTTGAAAAAAATAACCCAAGTAAATCATGAAAAATCGTCTACGACCACCAAGGTGTATTTCATTCCCCCTAAGCTCATGATTGGTATAGGACCAAATAGATCCATATGCAACAGTTCTAAGCATCAGGAAGAAGATTTACATCCCTTGTTTTTAAAAGAGGATCGTACTTGTTTACCAAACTGACATGCTGAGCAAAGTTTTTCTTTTGAAAAATCTATTTTGGGCAAACCAGTTACAAGTTCATGTTTACTCAGATAGGCAATGGATTTAAAGTTTAAATGATTTAGTCTCTTATGCCACGACCAGTTTTTAGATGATTTGGAAGCAATAAAACAAACTGGTGCATAAGTTTGATCATTCCAACTGACTTTATATGTGTTTCCACAACGTTTGCCAGTTAGTATGATTTCATCAGTTGAAGTTTTGACTAAACATGAATTTTTGTCAAATTGTACTAAGAGTCCACTGTCGCATAACTGACTGATGCTAATCAAGTTATACTTCAGGTTTTCTACTAATAGAACATCTTTAAAAGTAAAGTTACCATGGATAAGCTTACCCTTACCCACAGTTCTACCTTTGGAATTGTCCCCGAAACTGATGTTTGGACCAGTGTATTTGATCAGTTGGGATAACGCACTTGCATCTCCTGTCATATGTCGCGAGCATCCACTGTCCAAATACCATATTGAGTTCTTGTTTGTACCTGTTACCTGCAATCACACATATAATATAACTTGGTACCCATATCTATTTGGGTCCTGAACTGATTAGTCCCTTAGGAATCCACACTTGGATTAGTCTAACAGACTTTCCAGTAGCTGTATTCCAAATGGTTTTTCTCGGCTTTTGTGTGCTTGGTGTGTAGTGTACAGATGATACAATATTTGTTTTAGCTTTATTCAACTGATTGTTCAGTCTATATCTCTTCTGAACTGGCTTGCAGTTATAGTAATTGAAATAGCTATTCGAATAGTTCTTGTGAGACCTCTTTGATGACTGACTTTGTGAATCAGTTGAGAATTTTTGACTATAACCAATCCCATATCTTCTAGCCTTGTTCATATTCTCAGTAGGTTGCTCAATCAGTTTACTGGGCTCAATTTGTTCTTGTATCACTGCTGTTTTGACAAAATGAATGTATTTCCCTTTGTCTATTTTTGGCTTTGGTTGAGTATCATTTGGATATATTTCTCCTTGAGTGTTGAACCCTAAACCAGTTTTATCAGAAACTGATTTTTGTGAATTCTGCATCTCATTCAGTGCAGTAGATGACTTGTTCCAAGACTGAATGAGCTCAGTCTGTTTTGAGTTTTCAAGAATCAACTTCTGGATTAATGACTGATTTTTGTTTCTCTCTGCTTTTAACTCAGCAATTTCCCTTTTTAGACTCAACCCATCAACTGATTCATCAGTTTTGGTTTTATTGTCTGTGGGATCAGTTTGCTTTGCTTTGATTTTTTCAAATGATGATGCAAGCTTTTGATACTCATTTACCATGTCATGTAGTGTTAGAATGAGTTCTTCTCGTGTGAAATCAGTTGAGCTGAAATCAAATACCTGTTGGCTAGATGATTCTTCTTCTGCATCATTAGCCATTAAGCACTTGACTTCCTCATCATCACTAGAGCTGCATGAGCTTTCTGGTTCTGACTCCTCACTGTCAGTTTCTGCCCATTTAGATTTGCTTTCTTCCGCTAAGAGTACCTCGTGTTTCTTTCTGAAGGACTTCTTATCTTCCTTGGGTCTTCTTTTGTGCTCATATTATTTCTTTTTTCTATCAGTTGAGCCTTGACTGTCCTTCTTGAGTTTAGGACAATCAGCCATAAAGTGACCTGATTTGCCGCAGTTGTTGCAGACATTTGATTCATCTTTGGAACTATTCCTTTGGTATGGCTTCTGGAAGTTTCCTTGATTCTTTCTCATGAACCTTCCAAATTTTTTGATGAACAATGACATAGCATCACTGCTCAACTGATCAGCAGATTTCTCGACTGAACTGATTGGTTCTGTTCTGACAGCAGCTAGAGCAGTTGTGGCTGCAGGGGTAGATGGTTCTCCTTCTCTGGTCTGCAGCTCAAATTCATAAGCCTTTAAATCAGCAAACAGATCATGAAGTTCAATCTGGTTCAGATCTTTGGACTCCCTCATTGCCATGGTCTTGACATCCCATTCCTTGGGAAGACGTCTCATTACCTTTAGTGCAATCTCTTTGTCAGTATACACTTTTCCAAGTGCATTTAACTCATTGATGATACTGCTTACTCTTTCATCATACTCGTGCATTGATTCTCCTGCTTTCATTTTGACGTTATCAAACTTTTGAACAGCAACAGAAAGTTTATTTTCTTTTGTTTGATCATTTCCTTCACACAGCTGGATCAGCTTTTCCCAAATTTCTTTGGCTGTCTTACACATCTTTATTTTGCTGAAGGTTACTTTGTCCAGCGTTTTGTACAGAATATCTTTAGCCACATTATCAAGATTTGCTTTTCTTTTATCTTCAGTTTTCCATTCATCTCTGGGCTTTTCTACTCTTTGTGGTGCCCCTTCTGTTATGACAACTGATGTATTTGTTTTTAGAATCTTCATGGGTCCATCAGTTATGACATACCACATGTCATTATCTTGTGCCGCTAAATGAGCATGAATTCTGATTTTCCAATCATCAAATTCTTCTCTGGAGAACATATGAATTTTGTTGAATGAAGTCATGCTAGCAAGTTTATAGATCAAATGTATTCAAGAACAAGATTCAACCGCTCTGATACCACTTGATAGGATCGATTAACGAAACAAGAGTGTTTAGAAGGGGGGTTGAATAAACACTCACAATTAAAACAAATCTTTTCGCGTTTTGAGTTCAGTTTGGTGAGAAACTGATTCTCGGAATCTTGTTGGTCAATGACAATCAGTTAAACTAAAGTAGTGGCGGAAATTAACTGACTGAAAGATAGAATACAAAACTAAAATAAAAGACACAAGGATTGTTTTTGGATGTTCGGAGATTTCAATTAATCCTACGTCACCCCTTCTATCTCAAGGATAGGATTTCTACTAAAAGACTTTGATCGAATACAAGATTTGTACTGACCCACTTCAGTTTGGACTTATCACTGGCAAAAACTGAAACTCTTAGTATTACAGAATGTTCTCAGTGCGTAACTGATCTTAGCACTATCGAATTTAACGATTATTACAAAGTGCTAGTGAGCTCAAATTGTAGCCTTAACTGCTACGAATAAATCAAGTGAGTGTGAGCTAAAATTTTGACAGAATAACAGCAAGCTTTGAATAGAGAGTCTGTGCGCGTCCCTTTTTCAGCTGATCTTCTGTCATATTTATAATCTTCCCTTCCAACGGTAACTTGAGATATATTTGAATCTTTGTATCTGTTGATTGCCACTTCATCATTCTTTGGGCATTGTTTGCTACGTTTATTGTAATGCGGCGTATTAATTGCTTTAGTCGAAATGCGTTGTTCTAAGTTGTATTGATTGAAGTGCGGCGTTTCGTATTTAGTTGCAATCTGCTATGTCTCTTTGTCGGTTGAATGTTCATTCCCGAGACATGTTTAGTTGAAGGAAGCATACGACTGAATATATCAACTGATCGGTTTCCAGCTGATCAGTCAGCTCTCTTCGAGAATTCAATTAAGTTCACCTGATCAGTTGGTTTTCTTCGAAAGTTCAGTTCAGCTGGGTTCGGTTGCCTTAGATAATATGCGCGATACTCTTCAGTTAGGCAAGCTGTATAGATCGAATATTTGATCAGTTAGTTCCAATAAATAATCGGTTTGTCAAACATCCGAAATTAAGTTTCCAACACTTCAGCTCCACATGGTCCATCGGGGTGGGCACTAGGCTTCACCATAGAAATACGGTCGTCGAGGTCCCTCTGGCGCCTTTTCCCATTGACGGGGTCCCTCTGGGGCCTTGGCCCGTAAACGGGATCTCTCTGGGGCCTTGGTCCGAATATGGGCTTCCTCTGGGTCTTGGCCCTTACGTTATCTCCATAAAATCATATATCATTTGTCGCAGTCAATTCACATCCCTCAAAATATTTTTTCACTTTTCTTTTAAAATAATAAATCATCATAAATTTCTAAAAATAGCATTTTAGACAGTGAAAATTGCACAGTTTTTACCATAAATCATAAAATATCCATAAATCATAAAAATATCATATTTCCATCAAAATCATAATTTTAAATCATAGAATATCATTTAACATGCGTTATGATCCTTCGGGACGCTGCCAAACTTTTACAAATTTTTTTAAGTGTAAAATTACCGTTTTGCCCCTAGACGTAAAAATTCTCGATTTTATCTTTTTCTTACTTTTAATGACATGGACTTCTCCCAAATAATTATTTAAGCTTAAATCTAATTTTTTATAATTTTATTCAGCTTAAATATAGACTTTTTATTTAATTCTTTAATTAACGATTCGTGATGCGTTTAAATCCCGGATCTATCCAAAACTCCATATTTTGATACCAAATTTTAAACATAACACTTTTAATACCTAATATACCCTTGTGACCATGAACCACACCTGTGGACCCATGGTTCTAATTTTAGTCTTATTAAATTCGAAATTGACCCATATATGAACACACCGAGCCATCTCACTATTTACTCGAACCACGGTCGAGCCACCTGGAGCCAAACCCAAGCGAACCTACCTAGGCACCCTACTGACCAAGCCCATCCTATAGAACCAGCCCCTAGGTCGCCCGAAACACTCCTGGACAGAGTTGTAAAATTTTGTGCAAGAACCTATCCTCTTTCAAGACTCCTATCGACACTATGACACTTCCAGCCCTCAAACCACTGATCACCCACGATCCTTACTGACCATAGACCAGCCCAGACCTGGCCTAGACCACCACCGAGCCCTTACCCCGCGCAGCAAGACATGCGAACAGCCCCCACACCCAGCAGCAACCTGCGCGCCCCAAGCTCTCTCACGCCTCTCTCGTTTTGCTCGAGCCAGCAGCGAGCCCAACCACTCCAGCCCCTACCCGACCCCTGCCCATCACCCTAGGACCCAGATGGACCACCCTGGCTCACCCCAAATCGAGCCACCCTCTGAAAATCTCGGCCACACCAGAATGCACTCTCGGGAAGAGTCCTATGCAGCGAGGACTCTTCCCTAGCCCTGCTGCACGAGTCCTAGCCCACTAGGACTCTACCAGGCCCTGACCCTCCTTGAGCCCCAGCCAGCCCTGGCCGAGCCCCCAAACCCCATGCAAAGCAACCGAACCTTGAAGACAACACACAAGCCATGCAACCCTCGGTCTCTTCCTCAATAAATAGAATAATTATTGAATTATAAATTAAAATAATTATTTATATGAAACAAATTCAAGAAGTGTGTTAAAAATATGTATTTTAGAATATCGGAGAATTTAACGATATAAAATACATATAGAGTTTAAATAACACACGAGAGCAAAATAAATACAAACCGAGACAAATGGGCTTGAGTTAGTATTTTTTGAGACCAATTATTACATTTATACATACATATACACACACACACACTCCATTTATAGAAAGAAGAAGGAAGAGAAGAAAGAACGAAACCCCAATTCCCGTCACTTGTGTAGCGGTTGCGGTAAAGTCACCATATCTCCTCCGTCCCAAGTCGAAACTCAAAAATTCTTGAAGGGTTGCCTTTCTAACATCCTAAGATTCGTTTAAATCCATGAATCACGAATTTTGAGCAAGGATTCGGGTAGATCAAAGATGTTGTTCCGGTGCTCTGTTTTCTGCTCGAATTCTACTGGATTTGGGTGACTAGTTTTTGTGTTGCTGCGATTTTTACAACTTGAATTTGTAGAAATAACCTAAACAAACATTGTATTGCTTTAAGTTAGCTGCTTATAGCCATTGGAAAAATGGGATTTTGATTAGAAACGGATTTGATATGATTTTTCTACCAAAATGTGTCAAAACCAAATTCTGCATTTGAGCTGTGTAGAAATACTTCTGTAATTCGAGAATATGACATTTGAGAATTTGGAATTTTGAATTTTGGTTCAATAAAAGTTGTATATCTATGTGTTTTCTTCAAAATTAGACTTGAATCGTTAAATTCCAGAACGAATTGAGAAATTTATGCTTGTTTTTCTGGAACTGCTCAGTGTGCGAGATTCTGTCCGCGAAATTCTAGAGTAGCAGTGTGTTCTTCCAAATTATGAGATTAATCTAATGATATTTTGAAGATGGTTTTGACTGGAAAAACTTAGATAATTGAGTTTTCTTTTATTTCCAATTGGCGGATATTGATTTGAGTTAATATTGAGCGTGATATGAATTTTATGCTCTTTATTGCCAAAACGGACATTAGAATAGAATGTAGTTTTCACGATCGACTTATTGTTGTTTTGATTAGGCTGATGATCTTGAAGTAAAGTCGATCTTTGGATTTGTCAAGTTGGTATATGATAGGATCGATTAACGTATCAAGAGTGTTTAGAAGGTGGGGTTGAATGAACACTCACAATTAAAAATTTATCTTTTCGAATTTTGAATTCAGTTTGGTGACAAACTGATTCTTGGAATCTTGTTGATCGATGACAATCAGTTAAACTAAGAGTAGTTGCGGAAAATAACTGACTGAAAGATAGAATACAAAACTGAAATAAAGTACGCAAGGATTGTTTCTAGATGTTCGGAGAATTCAATCACTCCTACGTCACCTCTTCTATCTCAAGGATAGGATTTCCACTAAAAGACTTTGATCGAATACAAAACTTGTACTGACCCACTTCAGTTTGGACTTAACACAGCAAAAACTGAAACTCTTAGCATACAACAGCTTTTATCAGTTCGTGACTGATCTTAGCACAACTGATATATTCTTGATTGAATTACAAGGTGCTAACACGCTGAAAGTGTAGCTTTAGATGCTACTGATATATCTGATATACGTGAACTGTGAATTGTGATTATAGCAGCGTAACAGCAAGCTTCAATAATGCGTTGATTGTCTCTCCCCAACTGCTTTGTTCACTTATTTATATACTTCCTTTCCAACGGTAGCTTGAGATAAATTTGAATCTTTGTATTCGTTGATTTTTACTTGATTATTCCTTGGATATTGTTTCCTTCATTTATTGTGATGCGGCGTCTTAACTGCTTTCGCCGAAATGTGTTGTTCTAAGCTTTATTGATTTAAGTGCGGCGTTGCAATCTTCTATGTCTCTTTGTCGGTTGATCGTTCTTTCCCGAGACATGTTTAGTTGAAGGAAGCATACGGTTGAATGTATCAACTGATCGGTTTAAAACTGATCAGTTGATTTTATTCGAAAGTTCAGTTCAGCTGGGTTCGGTTGCCTTAGATAATATGCGCGAACGGCTGAATATATCAACTGATCGGTTTTCAACTGATCAGTTGGTTTGCTTCGAAAGTTCAGTTCAGCTAGGTTCGGTAGCCTTAGATAATATGCGCGATACTCTTCAGTTAGGCAAGCTGTATGGATCGAATATTTGATCAGTTAGTTCAAATAAGTAATCGGTTTGTCAAACATCCGAAATTAAGTTTCCAACAATTTCCCTCTTTTTGGTGTTTGACAAAACTGAGCAACTAATAACTGATCAATGAAGCTTATATGATCTTCAAGTTCGTTGTAAATAAAATAATCAACTGTTGTGTACAGATTCGTACAATGAAAGAATGAAACAATCTTAATGAAATAATCTGTAGCTTCATTGTATCAAATCTATTGAGCTGATCTCCACTGAACTGCTGATCTGATGGTCTATTCTCCCTTTTTGTCAAACGCCTCCATTCTGACAGATAATCTCTTAACATCGGTTGAAAGAATCTTGACAGAAATGGCTACGTCTACTACTGCATTGAGCACAGTGTTTTGCATGAAGTCTATCTTTCTTGATACGAGTGTCTCCACATCAACTCATTTGTTGATAGTGTCTTGAGTTACTGAGAGACTTTCTGCTATACCTCTATTCTTTTTTATTTCAGCAATTGCAAAGGAAAGAGATGTCACGGTGGCTTGAACTGCCTTCAGTTTCTCTGAGTTAAATACTTCTGCATGTTCCAGTTTCAGAGAATGGGTGAGTTGAGTATGCTGAATGTTAGAGATGACAGAGAGAATTTTATGCATATTATTCTGAATATCTTGAATTTCTTCAAGAACTAATTCAAGATCATTAGACGAATGAGGTGGTGAATGTCCAGAAGTTTCAGGTGCTTGTCCTTTAGAGACTGGATCAAAGACTACTAATGTCCTGTCAGTTATAACTGTCTCTTCAATGGTCTGTTCTGGAACAATTTTTTCAGCAACTCCAATTTGATCTGGGGGATGAGAAGATAGATCCTGAGCAGCAACTGAATTGTCCGGCTGAATAGGCAAATTTGTGGTATCTTTAGTCGGAGCATCAAGAACTGGTGCTTCTGCTGGAGATTCAGCTGAAACGAGGACTGGCTCATCAGTTGGAATATTTTCAGAATGTAGCAACTAAGCCTCCACATTTTCAGTAGTTTCTTGACCAGGTGACTGAGCTGGCACATCAGTAGGCTGAACAAGCTCTTCAGATAAGACGGGATCCTCTAGAACTGCTCGATCAGTTGAGTGATCAACTGAGACAGAAACAAGTTCCTCTGTTTGAGATTCTTGAATCACTGACTGAATAATTTCATCAATATTGGCGAGTGTCAGGTCAGCTTCTGAGTACATTTGAGGATCAGCAGCAGTAGGTTGAGGCACATTCTGAATTGGCTCATCAGTTGTAGCAGCTTGTTCAGGAGATGGTTCACGGTGCCGAGAAGGTGAATCAGCTTCTTCATCTTCTGAAGTGCCTTCATGAATAACAAGCTCCTGATCCGTCTCCCAAAATTTTATTTGGGATTGCAGAGTTAATAGATCAGTTTCTAGCTGAGTGATCACAGCCCGATCATTGTATGCAGTTGGACTTGTGGGAATATAGTTGACTTTCAATTTTTCGATCAGTTGGTCCAACTTTTTAGCTCGGACTTGATCAAAGAAGTAGTTCTTGCGCTCCAAGGCCTGAGTTATTGTTGCAGCTCTGACCACTCTTAGAACAGTTGTCTCCAATTTGATAAATGTATTCAGCTTGGACTTCTTCTTCAGCTGCTTGTCAAAAGTATGTGTTCTAAACTTCGTCCAAGCTTAAAAAATGTTCATTTTCGATGCAGCAAAGGCATTGACCTGTTCCCATATGAGGTCAATATGAGTTTGAATATCATTTCAGGGTCTTAGTTCTTTGATCATCTTGCCCTTTCCTTTCTCATCAGTAAGAATATGTGGAATGTTTAGTCCAGAGTGAATAGAGTCCACTTTTTCCTGAATAACAATTCCCTTAGGTCGAGCAGGAGCAAGAATTGAGGGTCGTTTGATTTGAGTCAAGGGGGCTGAAGCTTTTGCTGATTTTTTTTCTCCTTATCAGCAGGAATTGCTGTCAAGGGAACAACCTGAATAGGCTGTTGAGTATCTGATGCCTTTGGTTTCTCAGGAACAGCTGTCAGCAAAGCCACTGGCTTTGTTTTCTGAGTCCTTTGCTTCTTGGTGATCAGCTGAAAAGATGTTTCCTCAGAATCTGATTCACTGACAATCAGTTTCCTCTTGGTAGATTTCAGTTGGGCCTGAGACCTAGCCTTTTTAACTGATTTGGGAGCAGCCTGCTGCGTCCCAATCTCTTTCTTGATCTTCACGAATTGATCAGGAGACAGTTCCAGTTTGGTTTTTGGTGGCAATATGTTCTTCTCAGAGAATACCTTAAACTTGGATAGCTTTTCAGCATTGTCAGCCACTAAACCTTTTGTTTTCAGTAGATAACTGAGTTGAACTGCATAACCTCTGGACTGCTTGGTAGATTGAAGCATATTTCGCAGAATACTGAAAATAATATGCCTCCAGTTCATTTTCTTTTCTGCCATTATCACGGTCATGGCTTGGAATTTTTCAAGAGTAAGGGCTGCAAATGAGCCAGCCTTAGCCAGAATGCCCTTGGCAACAATATCAGCCAGCAATTGAATTTCTGGCTTTAGTTCTTTCTTAGGATCGGAGACTTTGATTTTCCGTCCATCAGCAGATAACAGAGATTGCATTTCTTCAATATCAGCAGTTCGTACCTCAGAGAAGCTGATAATTCCTTCAGTTGGTAGAGAGAAGATTTCCCCGAATCTTTCTTCAGATATGATCATTAGCTGATTATTGATAGTAATAGAGATATTTCCATCAATAGTAACAAAACCCTTTGTATAGAAATAATTGATTTCCTTTGGATAGATAGTTTGTGAAGATTGCCCTAGAAACGTCTTCAGCCCAACTGATTCTAGTTTCAGAAAAACATTCTTCAATTCAACCTCAGTTACTGATAAAACTGAATCGAAATCAATGGCCATAGCATTTAGAACGTGCGCGGGGATTTGGTTTGCCATTTGAACTGAATAATTTCCTGCGAAAGAGAATGCTTGATTTTGTTTTTGCTCTGAGAAATTTGGATAAGCGTAAAGAACAAGAACTGAAATGGGGCGGGTAAAGTACTTATGTTCGTGACTGTTCGAATTATAGGACACGTGTCAGTCCCAAAAAAAATTTGAATAAAAATATGTGTATGTGTGCTATAAGCGTGTGTGCAAAAAGTGAATGGTTTTAAAATAGGCCACGTTATGAAACTGCAGTCACGTCAGTTGATTTGGAATATAATAAGTTTTTTAATTTGTTAACTTATGTGAGAAGTTTTGTAAAACAACCAACTGAACAATCAGTTGTGAAACTGATCCGTTTCAGTTGAGAATTTACAAACAATTGTCTTCTCAGTTAACCTCTTAAAAACTAATATCCCCCCTTAATGGGTGCTTAAAATAATTAAAAATGACGATAAAAATAAATTTAAAGCTTAAGAAATTTATTGTTTGCTGGAACGTGCACGGCCCTTCAGCTTCAATAACTCTCGGCTATAAATAGAAGTAACACAGTTAGTTTCAGTCATATTAGTGAAATATTTAAGATAAAAGAAATGGCTGGTGCGAGTAGCTCGAGTGCGTCGCCGTTTTCTCTGGAGGCCAGGAAGACTGAGATAGAAGATGAAGTCTTCTATGAGAATCTTCAGTACTGGGAGAAGTTACAAGAACTTGAGTTCTTGTATAACACTGGAGAGGCTACCACTCCTAAATGGGTGGCAGAGCTGAGGAAGGTGCGGGAGCACTTGCACATAGCTGAGTGGATTGACGTCTTTAAGGATGGTCATATTCATCAGCTGATGCTCCGGAAGGAATTGAAGATCCTGAGGCACATAGCTCATTCACACAGATTTGCCAAGACGTCCACTCCACCTTTATCCACTTGGTTGAAGATGTGGATAATTGATGTAGAGGAAAAATATTATGCTGTAATGAGAGCTAATGTTTATGCTTGAATAAAATATTTATCTGAGTTAATTTTGCCTTTTTCTTTCCTGTAAATTGGCAGTTGCATTAGTTGTTGTAAATGAATTACTAACTGAACAAATGAACTGTTAAAGAACTAATATTAGTTGACTGTAAACTGAAATCAGTTAATATTTAAAAGCCAAACTGAAATCAGTTAAAAATGAATCAACTGGTAATTAGCAAACTTATATCAAATAAGCAACTGATAGATAAGAAGCCTGGGTAATTGAGAAAAGGCTTTTGTTGGCTTGAGACTCTTCAACTTCTTTGACATTAAATGTCACCTGTCTATAAGATAATAGCAGTGAGTAGTGAGATAATATCATTTAAACATGGCAGATTCAGATATTTCCGATGCTTGTAGTAGTACGCATGTTCAGGTTTCTGAAGAAAAAAGTGCTTATTTGGAAGAGTTGAAGAAGAAGATGGAAGAATATGTCTTGAAAAAGGTGATGTCAACATGGTTCAAAATTCATGAGTTGCAGAGAATAAGTAGTAGTGGTGCGACTCCTTCTCGAGTTCAAGCAGCAACAACCAGAAAATACTTGGATCGATTTGAAGTCAGACATGTTACAGAGCTTGTTGATGAAAAGGTTCTGTTACAAGCAATGCTGTGGAAGGAGTGGCATGTGATTAAGAAGATTTCTATAACTAAATCATTCTCTAGAATCCGAATTTATGAATTGAACAATTTTATTACAGAATGGCAGGATTCAGTTGGTTTTGAATTGTCTACTGTAAGATGGAATTGTTTTTATTCTTAATAACATATCGTTTTCAGTTTATTGTTGTGTCCTTATTTTCTGCAGACAATTTCATTAGTAAAGTGGCATTAACAATTTTCTTATGATAAATCAATTAAACCAAGAATATTGCGAAAGTAAGAAAACTTAGTCTCGGGTAATTAATTTGGTGAAGATGTCAGCTGCTTGTTGCTCAGTTGATATATACTCCAGTCGAATGTCCTTCTTCAAAGCATGATCTCTAATGAAGTGGTGTCTGACATCTATATGCTTTGTCCTTGAGTGAAGAACTGGATTATAGGTAATGGCAATTGTGCTTGTATTGTCACAAAATATGGGCGATTCATTTGTAATTACTCCATAATCTCTCAGTTGTTGCTGGATCCAGATCAGTTGTGCACAGCAACTACCAGCAGCTAGATATTCTGCTTCAGTTGTTGAGGTAGCTATAGATGTCTGCTTCTTGCTGAACCAAGAAATCAGTCGGTCTCCAAGAAACTGACATGATCCACTTGTGCTTTTACGATCTAGCTTACATCCTGCATAATCTGCATCTGAATATCCAACTAAATTGAAAGAAGAATCTTTAGGATACCATAATCCGACATTTTGTGTGCCCTTAAGATATTTCAAAATTCTTTTGGCAGCTGAGAAATGTGATTGCTTAGGATTTGCTTGAAATCTGGCACACATACAAACTGCAAAAACAATATCAGGACGACTAGCAGTTAGGTATAATAATGAACCTATTAAACCTCGGTACAGCGTCGCCTCAACTGATATTCCCCCTTGATCAGTGTCCATTTTAACTGATGAGCTCATGGGAGTGGTTGCAGCTGAACATGATTCCATTCCAAATTTCTTTAGCAATTCCTTTGTATATTTAGTCTGACTGATGAATATACCAGTCTCCAGTTGCTTCACTTGCAGTCCAAGAAAGAATGTCAGTTCACCCATCATGCTCATTTCAAACTTGTCCTGCATTAACTTAGCAAACTTTTCGCACAATTTGGGTTTAGTTGACCCAAATATAATGTCATCAACATAAATTTGAACAAGTAAGATATGATTATTTTTAGAAAATTTAAACAAAGTCTTATCAACTGATCCTACGGAAAAATCATGATCAGTTAGAAATTTTGAAAGGGTTTCATACCAAGCTCTGGGAGCTTGTTTAAGACCATACAGGGCTTTGTTCAAATGATAAACATAATCAGGTAAACTATGATTTACAAAACCTGGAGGTTGTTCAACATATACTTCTTCCTGCAGCTGACCATTTAAGAAAGCACTCTTCACATCCATCTGGTATACTTTGAAGTTCTTGTGTGATGCATAAGCAAGAAAGATTCTTATTGCCTCCAGTCTTGCAACTGGTGCATAAGTTTCATCATAGTCAATTCCTTCTTCTTGCCTATATCCTTGTGCCACAAGTCTTGCTTTGTTGCGTACAACTGAGCCGTCTTCATTCAGTTTGTTCCTGTACACCCATTTTGTACCTATAATAGTTTTTGAAATTGGTCTTGGAACTAAGTTCCAGACATTGTTATGAGTGAACTGATTTAGCTCTTCTTGCATTGCATTTACCCAGTTAGGATCAGCAAGAGCTTCATCAGTTTTCTTCGGTTCTAGTTGTGAAACAAAAGCTGAATGGATAAATAAATTTAGCATTTGATTTCGAGTTCTTACTGGATCTGATGGATTTCCTATTACCAGTTCAGGTGGGTGTGATTTTTTCCATCTGTACTCAGTATTTGTTGTATCAGCAATTTCTTCAGTTGGTAACTGAACACAATTTTCAGTCTCAGTTGGTGCTTCGTCAACTGGTATTTGAGTGTTATCATTATGCTCTATCAACTGATCATCAGCAACGACTTTATGTACATCTGATTGGTCCAGTACTTCTGGTTCAGGTGTTTGAAATCTGTTTTGATTGCTGTGACTTTCATTTTTGCTATCATCTTCCAAACTGATATCTGTAAATCGATCAGCTAGCTCAACTTGATCAGTTGGCTTATCAGTTAGTTCAGTTTCATCGAAATCAACATGAGCTGATTCTTCAACATTTAGGGTTTTCTTGTTGAAGACTCTATAGGCTATACTAACTGATGAGTATCCAAGAAATATTCCCTCTGCAGATTTAGCATCAAACGCTTTTAAATAATTTTTACCATTATCAAGGATAAAACATCTGCAGCCGAATATTTTGAAATAAGTAATTATACTTTTTCTTCCATGCCAGATCTCATATGGTGTTTTCATATGATTCTTATTAATCATTGATCTGTTCTGAGTATAACACGCAGTGTTTACTGCCTCTGCCCAAAACCTTTGAGAAATACCAGAATCAGCAAGCATTGTTCTAGCAGCTTCTTTAAGGGTCCGATTTCTTCTCTCAGCTACACCATTTTGCTGAGGAGTTCTTGCTGCTGAGAGCTCATGCTTAATTCCAGCATTTTCTAGAAAATTTGAAAGAGTTTGATTGATGAATTCAGTTCCTCGATCAGATCTGATTCGATCAATTCCAACTGATTTTTCATTTAAAAGTCTTTTGAAGAGCTTTATCAGTTGTGAAGCAGTATGGTCCTTGGATTTGAGGAAGATAACCCAAGTAAATCTTGAAAAATCATCTACGACCACTAAGATGTATTTCATTCCCCCTAAGGTCATGACTGGTATAGGAACAAAAAGATCCATGTGCAACAATTCTAAGCATCGCGATGAAGATTTACAACCCTTGTTTTTAAAAGAGGATCGTACTTGTTTACCATACTGACATGCTAAGCAAAGTTTTTCTTTTGAAAAATATATTTTGGGCAAACCAGTTACAAGTTAATGTTTACTCAGATAGGCAATGGTTTTAAAGTTTAAATGATTTATTCTCTTATGCCACAACCAGTTTTTAGATGACTTGGAAGCAATAAAACAAACTGGTGCATAAGTTTGATCATTCCAACTGACTTTATATGTGTTTCCACAACGTTTGCCAGTTAGTATGATTTCATTAGTTGAAGTTTTGACTGAACGTAAATTTTTGTCAAATTGTACTGAGAATCCACTGTCGCATAACTGACTGATACTAATAAAGTTATACTTCAGGTTTTCTACTAATAGAACATCTTTAAAAGTAAAGTTACCATGGATAAGCTTACCCTTACCCACAGTTCTACCTTTGGAATTGTCCCCGAAACTGATGTTTGGACCACTGTATTTGGTCAGTTGAGATAGCACACTTGCATCTCCTGTCATGTGTCGCGAACATCCACTGTCCAAATACCATATTGAGTTCTTGTTTGTACCTGTTATCTGCAATCACACACATAATAAAACTTGGTACCCATACTTATTTGGGTCCTAAGGTGATTAGTCCCTTAGGAACCCACACTTGGATTAGTCTAACAGACTTTCCAGTAGTTGTATTCCAGATTGTTTTTCTCGGTTTTTGTGTGCATGGTGTGTAGTGTACAGATGATACATTATGTATTTTGGGTTTATTCAACTGATTTTTTAGTCTGTATCTCTTCTGAACTGGCTTGCAGTTATAGTACTTGAAGTAGCTATTTGAATAGTTTTTGTGAAACCTCTTTGATGACTGACTTTGTGAATCAGTTGAAGATTTTTTACTATAATCAATCCCATATCTTCTAGACTTGTTTATATTTACAGTAGGTTGCTCAATCAGCTTGCTATGCTCAATTTGTTCTTGTACTACTGCTGATTTAACAAAGTGAATATATTTCCCTTTGTCATTTGGACACATCTCTCCTTGAGTGTTGAACCCTAAACCAGTTTTATCAGAAACTGATTTTTGTGAATTCTGCATTTCATTTAGTGCAGTAGATGACTTGTTCCAAGATTGAATGAGCTCAGTTTGTTTTGAGTTTTCAAGAATCAACTTTTGTATTAATAACTGATCTTTGTTTCTTTATGCTTTTAACTCAGCAATTTCCCTTTTTAGACTCAACCCGTCAACTGATTCATCAGTTTTGGTTTTATTGTCTGTGGGATCAGTTTGCTTTGCTTTGGTTTTTTCGAATAATGATGCAAGCTTTTGATATTCATTTACCATATCATGTAGTGTTAGAATGAGTTCTTCTCGTGTAAAGTCAGTTGAGCTGAAATCAAATACCTGTTGACTAGATGATTCTTCTTCTGCATCATTAGCCATCAGGCACTTGTCTTCCTCATCATCACTAGAGCTGCATGACCTTTCTGGTTCTGACTCCTCACTGTCAGTTTCTGCCCATTTAGATTTGCTTTCTTCGGCTAGAAGTACCTCATGTTTCTTTCTGAAGGACTTCTTATCATTCTTGGGTTTTCTTTTGTTATCGTATGATTTCTTTCTTCTATCAGTTGAGCCTTGACTGTCCTTCTTGGGTTTAGGACAGTCAGCAATGAAGTGACTTGATTTACCACAATTGTAACAAGCATTTGTTTCATATTTAGAGTTGTTTTTTTGGTATGACTTCTGAAAGTTTCCTTGATTCTTTCTCATGAACCTTCTAAACTTTTTGATGAATAGTGACATAGCATCATTGCTTAACTGATAAGCAGATTTCTCAACTGAACTAGTTGGTTCTGTTCTGACAGCAGCTAGAGCAATTGTAGCTGCTGGTGTGGATGGTTCTCCTTCTCTGGTTTGCAGTTCGTAATCATAAGCTTTAAGATCAGCAAATAGATCATGAAGTTCAATCTGGTTCAGGTCTTTGGATTCTCTCATTGCCATAGTTTTGACATCCCATTCTTTGGGAAGACCTCTCATTATCTTCAGTGCAACCTCTTTGTTTGTATACACTTTTCCAAGTGCATTTAACTCATTGATGATACTGCTTACTCTTTCATCATACTCGTGCATTGATTCTCCTGCTTTCATTTTGATATTATCGAACTTCTGAACTGCAACTGAAAGTTTATTTTCCTTGGTTTGATCATTTCCTTCACAGAGCTAGATCAACTTTTCCCAAATTTCTTTGGCTGTCTTACACATCTTTATTGTGCTGAAAGTTATTTTGTCCAGCGTCTTGTACAGAATGTCTTTAGCCACATTATCAAGATTGGCTTTTCTTTTATCTTCAGTTGTCCATTCTTCTCTGGGCTTTTCCATTCTTTGTGGTGCCCCTTCTGTTATGGAAACTGCTGTATTAGTTTTCAGAATCTTCATGGGTCCATCAGTTATGACATACCACATGTCATCATCTTGTGCAACTAAATGAGCCTGCATTCTGATTTTCCAATCATCAAATTCTTCTCTGGAGAACATATGGATTTTGTTGAATGAGGTCATGCTGGCAAGTTTATAGATCAAAAGTATTCAAGAACAAGATTCAAGTACTCTGATACCACTTGATAGGATCGATTAACGTATCAAGAGTGTTTAGAATGAGGGGTTGAATGAACACTCACAATTAAAAATTTATCTTTTCGAATTTTGAATTCAGTTTGGTGACAAACTGATTCTTGGAATCTTGTTGGTCGATGACAATCAGTTAAACTAAGAGTAGTTACGGAAAATAACTGACTGAAAGATAGAATACAAAACTGAAATAAAGTACGCAAGGATTGTTTATGGATGTTCGGAGAATTCAATCACTCCTACGTCACCTCTTCTATTTCAAGGATAGGATTTCCACTAAAAGACTTTGATCGAATACAAGACTTGTACTGACCCTCTTCAGTTTGGACTTAACACAGCCAAAACTGAAACTCTTAGCATACAACAGCTTTTATCAGTTCGTGACTGATCTTAGCACAACTGATATATTCTTGATTGAATTACAAGGTGCTAACACGCTAAAAATGTAGCTTTAGATGCGACTAATATATCTGATATACGTGAGCTGTGAATTGTGATTATAGCAGCGTAACAGCAAGCTTCAATAATGCGTTGATTGTCTCTCCTCAACTGCTTTGTTCACTTATTTATATACTTCCTTTCCAACGGTAGCTTGAGATAAATTTGAATCTTTGTATCCGTTGATTTTTACTTGATTATTCCTTGGATATTGTTTCCTTAATTTATTGTGATGCGGCGTCTTAACTGCTTTCGCCGAAATGTGTTGTTCTAAGTTTTATTGATTTAAGTGCGGCGTTGCAATCTTCTATGTGTCTTTGTCGGTTGATCGTTCTTTCCCGAGACATGTTTAGTTGAAGGAAGCATACGGCTGAATGTATCAACTGATCGGTTTCCAACTGATCAGTTGATTTTCTTCGAAAGTTCAGTTCAGCTGGGTTCGGTTGCCTTAGATAATATGCGCGAACGGCTGAATATATCAACTGATCGGTTTTCAACTGATCAGTTGGTTTTCTTCGAAAGTTCAGTTCAGCTGGGTTCGGTTGCCTTAGATAATATGCGCGATACTCTTCAGTTAGGCAAGCTGTATGGATCGAATATTTGATCAGTTAGTTCCAATAAGTAATCGGTTTGTCAAACATCCGAAATTAAGTTTCCAACAGTATAGGTATGTTACAGCTCAATAACATACGACGGTAAAATATATATTATGTTTTAACTGTCATTCTGTGTTGCACTGATCGTGTCTATGACTTGTTGATTGTTGTAAGTTTTTAAATGCCTTCATTGTTATATATGTTTATTATTGTGACATATTATTGACATTTAGCATAGAGCATACTGTTATGACATTCAGGTTGAGCCATATCGTTCTTGTTAGCCCGTTGTTGATATCCATTGTTATTTCTAACTTTGTTATCTCGAGATTATGATGTGGCTGATAGGCCTATACACATGAGACAGTAGATGTAATTGAACAATCCCGTGATTAGTGCAGCCTTTTGAGGTGAGCGCTGAGATTGTGCATCTAGTTCGTTATGTTGTGCCATTATGTTGTATTGTATCAGTTGTATGGAGGTCTAGTCAGGGGTGTTATTCAGCACAGCCTGGCATACCTCGCATACTTGGCAGGGCGGTTTAGCTGCATGGCGATGTAGCTCCCCTGTGTGTTGTAGCTCGAGCATTATTCCAGTTGTTATCATACCGTTTATTGCCTCCTGTTATCATGATTATCGTTGAGCTGTTCATACATTGCATATTACATTTTATTATATGATTATGCATGATTTATATTTATTGTTGTTATTGTTGAACTGTTTCATACCATAATCCTAACCTCAATTGTTTTCTGGGGGGCTGTTGTGGTTGCTACTTGCTATTGGGCACCATGGTAGATCTCCCGAGTCGTTTTGCAGCATCAGGCTAAGGTTCCGCCAGTGAAGCTCGGGATTGAGGTGGATTGCTTGGTTCTGTTCATTGGAGTCTCCCATTTAATCTATATGTATGTCTTGAAGTTTGTTTCAGTCTTGTGTTGTAGTTTATTTGCCGGGGAGATGTCACGTGTATTTGTACTGATATTTGGTTGTTTTTGTGATGTTCTGAGTCGATCCTGTGGTTCTTATGATCTGGTGAGTATTTGGTAAGTTTTAATTTCTTCTTAGTCCTCGCCAGTGCGGCTATAGGTTGTTTGACTTCGGTTTTTGTTTTAAAGTACTTTATTTGGAATGTATTTTTTTTTACTACTGTTTGAGTTTTTCGGATGTCCTATTTGCGGAGAGGTCATGTCGAAATTTTTCTAGGATCTGAGGTCCATTTAAAAGTATTTTAAACCCTTTTTCTGCTGCTGCTTTAAATCAAATAATTATTGTTTGATAATTAATTGTCATTAGAGTAAATGGGCCTCACATCTTAACTCGAGAATATTTATCTTAATGCTCTTATTTACATATATGAGTTCTCGAGGAAGAGGAGATTCATCTTATAGAGGAAGAGGTGGTAGGGGAAAACCCCTAATATTATAGCTTAACATGGAAAACAGAGACTTATAGTCCAAAATATTTCTAGTTCATCAGCCAGTAATAATGAGCAAAATGATTCGTTATACAATGAATTTCAAGAATTATTGATACAAAAACAAAGACATAATACAGATTCTCAGTCTCAAGTATCATATTCTGATATTATTAAAGATGATGAAGATGATTCAACTCTATATATAGATACTAAATATCGAGATTTAATTCTTTTTATAGAAGAAAAAGATATCCAATTAGAAAAACTCCATGGACTATTATGGAAAGGTATTTAACCAATATATCATATGTATATAATTCTTATAAGCAAAGAGGATTTTGTGAAAATCTTCTATTATCAACTAAAAGTGTTAAAATAACTCACTTTTACAGTAATACTCAACAAAAAAGAAGTTATAACTTCTCAAAATTCATTATAAAAAAAATTATATCTATTGAAGAATATGGTATATTTCTATTAGTGGCAAAAAATATTTATTCCCAAAAGCATCAAATGAATTTTAAATTTAATTTTTGGGATTACATTGAGAGTTTTAATAAAACTCACTTATATGAAAACTAAAAAAGAAAACATACATGGTTTTAAAAATCTGTGAAAATGTTTTCCATTACCCGATTCGAAATTGGTTTTAATATAGTGGAAAATATTTGGTTCATCAGCAAAAATTTTGCCAGAGACTTTCATAAAACCAATGAATACTTGGTTAAATGTTTCCCCAAGTATTAAAAAATCATTTTCAGAACATTGGATCGACGGAAAGACTCTGTGTCTGTTCTTTATGGAATTTGGTTATCTTTATGAATTTATGTTTCTAAGGTGGACCTCGGTAAAATCTTCTGTTGTTTAATTTCTTTGGTATATCTTTGTTAATTCCTTTTATGTTTTGTAAAAAGTTCCATAGATGAATCTTATATTCATTATTATTTTAAAATTTAAATGCCTCATTTTCTTAGATCAGTTTTCTTTGAATATGATATATCAACTGAAAATCTTGCGTAATTATATGTTTTTAGGCTATATGTTTTTAAGAACATACTCGATATGTCTGACAATGTCTCGTATCATAATCAATATAATTCCAAGTCCCATATAGTAAAGTCTATTAATTAATGTAGAACTTAAAAGACAAGCACAATTCTCACACATTGACTCACGGATAGATGCATTCAGCTAGATAAATGTAGTAGAAAATTGGAATATGATTTGAAATAAAAGATTTGGACATACCGACTAGAAGGAAATTTAAGTTTCCATGGTAACTTAAAATTACCAATTGTTCAACTTTAAGTAATGAATCAGGAAATTAACAGGCTTCAACTGCTCCTCCATTCATGAATCAAGCTGTTCCATTTCTAATACGATTGAAAAAGATATCAAAAGAAACTTGGACATTTTTTAATTGTTCCTAAAAAATATACACACTTTAATGCCTATACAATTGTCCTGCGATTGTCGACAGAGCTTGCAGGTTTATCGCACGGAGAAGAATCGGGCTTTGGAGGCTTCTTAGAAAAAATTGAGAATGGCTGGAGCAGTGTCCTCGTTATTTTTTGGAGTTTTTGACGAGCTCCTAACTTTGCCACCAAATATTAAACTAAGCTTTTTGAAACGGTTTCTCAGGTCACCATTCGCAGTGGTTTCTTCAGGCTGATCGGTGATCTTAATAACTTCATCTTGATTTAGTAGTATTGTCTCCATTGTTTCATAAACCTGCAATGAATGTGATAACAATTTGTCAATATTTGCATCGGACGCTAGCACGGGCCTTGACTGCACCTGACCTGGCATATGTCATCAAGTTTCTCGACCCATAATTTTCCTTGACAAGTTGCAACCAGATAGTTCTTGCAATCATTGAACAAATTTGACAAACTTGAACTTGTGGAGAGGGTGGACTCAGCAATTACTAGCCCCGTACCTAACTGGAAATTCAGAAAAGAGATATCAAGAGTCCCGCAGATATTAAAAGCTCAACAGACAAACATCTGGTTGAATGTGCATCAAGGTTTGAAGAACTTACAACAGCAATGAAGAGCTGCTTGAAAATCTCAGAAGGTGAGACATAATCCAGATAGTTCAAAATACCTTCCCTACATAGGTGTTGCTACGCTACTTAAGTTATCCATAAATAAATTCACGTTATGATATTGTCGACATTTTGTGAAGCTTACACAGCTAAATCCTCATCATAAAGAGGAGATTGTCTCACCGCTGGCACAGGCTTGGATGTTTCCCATAGTTCACGCCACAAATTGCCTAGAAATCAAGTCATAAATCTTTGATTAGAGGATACCTTTAGAACATAAATGAGTGAGGGAGAAACCTTGTTCTTGATATGTATTTGTAAAATAATGGCCTTGCATATCAAGCATTCTCAAGTAGGAAGCAATGTTTCTCAGAAGGTCAATGTTGAGCTTCTATAACTAGCATTTAATAGCCTTTTCCCACTAGCACATCAAGTAATATCTCCATTGTGTAATCTCTAGTGTAACTTAAAATCTGAGTCGTTATCATTATTGCTCAAAAACAATAATTTTCTCAAAAGATTAAACGTTGATAAATTGCAATTAGCCTTGTCTGCTGCCAAATAATTAAACCACTAGCAACAATCATCCATAGTAAAAGTAAATTTCAGACACTGAAGTTTCCTACAAGATGTGACCAAAATAGACTGCTTATCTAGCATAGCATGCTTGAAAGTCATTCCCTCAGAATCAAGGGTATCCTCATTTAATTCATTGAAAATAAGAAATGTGAAACAGAGGGAACTTATGTATCTTCAAATACTACAAAGACAATAGCCGGTGCAGATTATTAGTTACACCCGGGTTTAGAGAGCATTACCTTCTTTTTGCATTCGCTGACTAAGTTGCCCTTTGACGGACAACACATCACCACAATCAGGGGTATCATTCAAATCACTGCTAGAATCATTTTCCATCCAATCAGGAGGAGAGTGCCATCTAACAAAATCTTCTAATATGCAACCAGGATTTGCAGCCTGACGAATAACAATGCCAATTAGGTATGAAAAGAGTTGAAGTTTTCCCATAGTCTTAAGTTTCGAAGTTCATCACCATGAAACGTACTTTGAAGGCCTGCATGTCTGAAAGAAGTTGAGAGCATCCAGCTCCAAGACTGACCAAATAAAAGCAGGCAACTCAAGTTAGAAAATGCACATAAAAATATAAGAGAGACAAAGGTCTTCAGTCCTCAACATCGTCATTATCAAATTGGTATATCATATTACGCCTTTTCTTTAAAATGAAATGCCTGCACCTAGGTGGAGTAATATAGAAATTGAATCATCGAGAGGTGAATATTTCCACATTATTACTACCAATCTAGTCAAACTAACATAGAAAAAAGGAGAATCATTGTGGACCTGATAAAAAGCTCATGTTTAACAAAGTCACAGTTCGATGAACTGAATGCTGCCAAATAGATCACTTAACATTTTATCAGTAGTTTTAGTCGTGAACCAAGATCTTGTTGACGCACGAAAATATGAATAAAATTGACAGAGAGAAGCGACTCTGAAGTCAGAGCGCGCACCGTGTAACTTGCTGTTAATTGACATGATTATTCAACTAGTATCTGGTTCTGTCCATCATAGAAAGTCAAAAAATACTTAGTGCAGCTATACAGCACCAGGACATGTGCTTTGATGATGATGATGATGATGATGATGAAGAAGGTAGCCACTGAGACAATGCCATTTGTCACAAGATAAAATTATCAAAAGAGTCTTAAAATACATCTCAAAAACAAATGACCCATGCAATTCTCACCATGATGGATTATTTTGATCCACCAAATCTAAAGAAACATTGTGTTTTGAAACAAAGAAGTCAATAAAAGTTTGATGATAAAGAATTAGGATTCAACGCCTTGAGTGCAACAAAGGCCAAACACATACCAGGTCCAAGGTAGTTTGCTTTTACTAACCTCCCTGTTCGAAGCACAAACTCCTCTGTTTCCTTGATAAGGTCTTCTGTTAGCAAAGGCGGTTCCTATGAGTATGTACATAAACCAGAAAATTAGAGATGATGTAAACATTATTCTTTATCTTATGATCTATGTTTGACCAACCTGCATCACAGGTGAATATATAGGTTCCCCAGTTTTGAGCATTGTCAAATTGTCACATTCATTATCAGCTCCTAACCGAAGCACTAGTTCTCCGGACTTAGTTCTTGCATAAATATAAGGATCTAGGGGAAGTGTTCCTTCAGAAGCTGGAGATTCCTCAGCCATTGAACCAGCTTGAGCTGCAACATTTTCTAATGATTGAATGGCAGCAGAATATCGTCTTTTTCTGGAAATGCAACAGTTAATGACCTGTAACTGCTGATATAAAAGACATGAATTCAGGTCTGGGATATCGTCTAGTGGAATTCCAGGAATATACTGTCCTTGATACCAAAGTCTTCTCAGCTGTAGGAGTTAAATAATAGAGTAAATATATAATATTTCAAAGAAAGCCAGAAAAAATTCAACTGATTCGAATAATCAAATAAGTGTAGAGAGCAAACAAGCAAATACGCACGTCACATAGCAATTCTACGTTTCAAACTATCTTGGTGCAGTTAACTAGAAAGAAAATTCATATGTTTCGTTTGATCCTACATTAATCTCATACGTCATCAATCTCAATTTGAGCATTACACAAACTTTTTGTACATGTTTTCCCAAATCAAATCTTCTTACCGGAGCTTGTTATGATAAAATTTATCAAGAAAAACTAATACCCAATTGAACTTTAATGGGGGTTACAACAGGATTGTAGAAACTTCAGATAGTTAAGATGAGCAAAATATTATTTATTCTTCGCAACAAAGCAAATACATGTGGCATGATCCAAAACCAGTATATGATAATGCAGATTCAACTTCCATTCTGTTAGGTACACTTACTTCATCAACCACCCTGGACCAAAAAGATGCCATTTTTCGCAGTGTTTTTAAGCAGCCAATTGCTTCAGAGAGCTTAACTACAAAACTTTCAACAGGAGCACCATGAATATCCTTAAGTAAAGATGTAGCATTTGTCTGTGCTTCCAAACCAGAAAAAGTTCTCCCCAAAATGCTTACTTCTGCGAGTATCTTGCAGATGTTGCACCAAAAGTGAAAATCAACATGGATTATGGAGCTGAAAATTATTCATTTTAACGTTCACATCAAGACAGGCTTTGCAAGCAATCAAACTGTATACCTGTGTTAAGCAACACATTTACAACAGAAACAACTTTCTCATCAGCACCAAACTCATTGGTCCACTTATCTTCCTTTTCACGTAGCACAAGTGACTTCATTGCTGAAAAACTCAAACTCGCTCTGTCTCTTATTGGTGATGAGCCTCGGGATGAGGCAAGGAGATCTTTCATGGAGTTGTAGCTTATACCAGTCCTGAAAAGTAGCAAAAGACAAAGTTATGGCAGCTTTCAACAGTAACAGCAATAGACTCATCACAGACACATCAAGCATCGACGTCTTTATGCAAGATTTATGAATGGAGAAGGCCATTTCAACTATATCTTTAATTGAACAAGGAAGCCTACTCAAAATCCTTATCCCCAAATAGAGGTATTTGGTTTCTTACATCAAGGGCAGCACAGATAGTCATTGACCACAACTTTAGCTCTGAATGTAACCAGTAAAGGTAGAAGAAATGAAAATAAATAAGTTCCAGACTCTAACAGGAAAATTCTTACTCAATTGCTACAGCCAACTGTTTCACAATGACCGACGATGGTATGATATCTGTGCTTGCATTATTTGAACCTTCTGGTTTATCTTCTGAACCCTGTAAGGCACAAAACCTTCCTTCATAAATGAAAAGGAGAAAATCTATAATTCATGAAAAGAAACTTAGTCATTTCAACCATGAATAGGAATGCCAACAGCAAACATGGTCAGATACTGTAATTTCAGACTTCAAGAACCAACAAAAACATAAAAAAATATCTTATGATATGGCAAATTTAATATCAACCAAAGGACTAAGATATATGACAATATAGAGAAATAAGGCTTTTCTAATATTACATTCCAACTAGTGGACTAAATGTGACTGCATCGGATGTTAAAATGAGCCACAAAGTTGTAAATCCCATTTCTACAGTATGGACAAATTCAAGCTTTTGACTAATTGAGCATAATATTGAAAAATAATTTAAAGAACACTGGTAATTAAATGGCTAAAAATATGAATTCCAACTTACACTGGAAGGAGAGAATTCTCTCTCACCCATGAAGTATAAATTTTCATCAAAAATTGCGTATGCCATTGTTGAATTATCAGGCTTCTCAAAATCCTCAGGTCCCTTTTTGCCTATTCTTATATTTCTCAATCTCTCATGCCAGTCTTGCTTGGTCTTTATAGGCCCAGGCCTCACTCTTTAAGTCTTTGTTTCATGGAAATCCTGCAGTCCCAGAATGAACAAAATATATCTAAATAATAAAATATGTATCGTAATATTAATAGCATTTTAAACAATCACGCTACAATGAATATTGAGACTCACAGTATATAGTCTTCCCGACCACTGATATAAATGAAAACTTTCGCATAAGTACAAAAACATAAATACGCATTCTCATGCATAAACAGATGCTATGGTAGAGAAAGCCTTAAAAATATCTGAAAAAACGACAATTTCACGCCGTCACGCGTCGTACGCTCAACTAAAGGAAACTGACAAATGAATTTAAACTCAGATAAAAAATCAAATCCTAAATCCAGTTTCATCTCCTTGTTTACACAATTATCTAGACGAGGCTTAATTCAGGTGAAAAAGATACAAGTTCGAGACCCGGTCAAACATCTTCCAAAATCGAAACAGATTCAAAACGAATCTGAGAAGAGAAACGTAATCACCTTTGGTGCATCAGTGTCCTGTAGGAACACCGGCGTTGATTCTCTCGGCGATCGCTCATCTGAATCTTCTCCGACAGAATTAAATTCCAATAAAAAAAACCCAACAAAGTAAATGAATGAACACGACGAATCCTAACTTTAGTAAATGAACTTAGCGTACATAAACTGACATATATTGGAGAAGAGAGCGCGCGTGTACCTCGATGGGTAATGGAATCGGATTTCTTAATGTCCGTGAAGACTTTCTCCGCTTTAGCGGCCGCAGAATGGATGGCTGTCCTGGCTCGGGACACGAACGATCCCTCCATTGCGCGTGTGATTCAAGCAGGAATCCAGTTCGTCCGATTAATCCACAAAATCGACACCATATTCGTGGAATGCGGAACAGTCATTGGATTTGGAGGGAATTGAGAAAATCAATGATGGTGCTGACTGAATTGGACCGTGGTTGGAGGGTAAATCGGGGGGAGCAAAGTTATTATTATTAAATAAATCCAACAAAGAAGAAAATTACGTAGGAATATTTAATGAGTAAAAATAATAAAATCTATCTTTTAATACCAATAAAAATTATAAAATAAATTAAACAAAATTAAAAATGTTTCATTTGTTTATGTATCATTTTTATAATTATATAAATTTAAAACATTATTAAATTTATGTGGGGAGTAGTATGTTTTTTTTAGGTTTAATTAGAGAGCTAAATTTTGTTGCCTAAATTATATAGAGATAATATTAGTTATCAGGAATATGTTTAGGTCCATGTCTAGCTTACAAATAGGAATGCTCGAATAGATTATCTGATTTTATAAGTTAAAAATCAGTTATTTGATTTACAAGTAAATACAAATAAGATTGATTTATATTATTTAATTATAAAGAAAATAATGTATATATTTTATTTTTAAGAAAAAAATTGTATATAAAATAAATCTTATTACATTTAGATATAAAACATTTAATCAGGATATGCCATATAATATTAAAAAATTAAAATAAAAAATTAGACCGACTCACGAGCTTTTCGAATAAATTTGCAATAGAGTTTGAGCTGGAAGAGCTTATTAGCCTTTTTTTTTCTTTTCAAACAAAAATTAAAAATATTGAAAAAATTTGTAGTTAGTTCTAATAAATGGTTACGAAAAAACAAAACCGGGGACCGAAGCGGTTTCATCTCTACTAGCCAGCCTAAAAACACATGCTTATATTGGTTTTGTAAAAGAGAAAATGAATTGTGGAAGTTGTGACTTATTGTCTCGGGGTAGAAAAATTAGATAGATATGGTGTAACGTACCGTATTTTGTACTACTTAAAATTTCCAGAAAAATAAAAAATTTCTTAAATAAATAATTATCTTTAAAATTGCGATAAAAATAAACTGATCATCTGAAATATGTGAAATAAAAACGATTACAAACAAAGTTTGCCAAAAAGACACACGTTTAAATATCGTGAAATAGTTTCATAAAATCAGAGTAACTAAATTAACATGCTCGAAAATTCTTGAAAACATAGGCGTTCCTCGGGTTTAGCCTCTGCGTAGTCCGAGCCGACTCACTGGCCCCCATCTCTCGCCTTCTCAAACTCGTCCTCACCTGCATCGATCAAATCTAGTGAGTCTAAAGACTCAATATGTATAAACTGAGAATAACAAATAATACGTAATAAAACCACATGGATTTTAAAGTAAAGCGTACATACTTAAACTTGAACGTACTTACATAAACATAAACGTGCCATCATATCGTAAAACTTTTCATAAATATTTTCATAAACGTACTTGCATCATACATACTTGAACATACGTAATTATCATAATTTTGCGTAGAGATATGTTATAAAGCAAGTGACTCATGCATAAATGCGTCTGATTAGACTAAACCACAGTACTGGGCTGGCAGGGATAACTACTACCACATACATCCCCGGTCATGCTTTACCGGGTAGATTGGTCCCTGGTCATACTTTACCTCTTTTCAATCCTGATCTAAACCCGGTCATGCTTTACCGGGGTGGAGAGGTCTCCGGCCACGTTCACCTGCTTCCAAACCCGTTCATATTCGGTCACAAGACATTTCGCATACCTGAAAACATAAACATTTTCTTTTGTGCGTCGAACATACTTACATGACGTTGAGGGATTCGTTGAATCTCACTTGGGCTACTGTTGGCATACTAACACGTTTTCATGCACTTAATTTCCATAACTTAGAGTAATAGTCGTGCTCACAACCGAAATAAACAATTGACTTATGACGTTCTAAATCACTCGGGACTTGACCTCGTTTAATCATCATACTAAACCATGACATCGAACCCCGAAACAATCTCTATATGAAGTGTGAACATTTCCCCAAACATGGAAGACATGGACCTAAAATATTGGTTTAAAAATCATAGACAAACGCCTAGGCACTGGACATTGCTGCGTTGAGGCGCTGACCACCAGCGCCGCGGCGCTATGTGCAGCGAAGCACGAGCGCTGCGACGCCACAAGGGCAGCGCCGCGGTGCTCGTGCTGCGAACCGCGAGCGCTGCAGCGCTGCGACGCTATACCTGTGCGAACAACACCCAAAAGTGATGACACTTGATCCAAACTCTAAGCCACGTCCAACCGACTGCAACCAACACATCGAGACCCATCCTAGGACGCTATGGCATAGACTTCAACCCATACAAATGCCCCGAACGACGATGCACAACCACTGAAACGACCTCGATTTTTGTTCTAATCATAAATCATAAATTCTAAATACTAAACTAAATAAAATAATTCAACATAATAATGAATCATAATAATTTAACAATTTAAATCTCAAGTGCATAAAATAAAATCCTAAATCATCGGCTAACCAAAAATTCCTAAATCGACCTTTAAAAAGATCGGCTAACAATAAAATTAAGCATACAAAATATCTCTAATAAAAATCATTAGCAAAATCTTTAAATCATAAATCTATCTAGCTAGTGCGGAAACATAAAGGCCCTCGGGTGTGTACTAATGCACTCGATCGACTCAATCGTCACCGCCTCCAAAAATCATCAAATCCTGCATCATACAAACCTAGTGAGCCTAAAGACTCAACACGTTCTAAATATAGATAATAAATAATACATATACATCCACATGCATTTAAAAATCATATTTTTATTTAAAATAATATTTTGAACATAAATAAACCATTAAAAATCATTTGAGCATAAATAAATAAATAGTAAAATCATTTTAAAATAAATTTAAGCATAAATAAATCTTTTAAAAAATCATTTAAAAATAGTTTTAATCATTATCATAAATCATATATCATAAAATCATTAAAATCGTAAAGCTTTCAATCACATATCATTTTGGGTGAAGTTTGATCCTTGAAAGTGACTAGATTTTATTCTTAGGTCGACTGCAGTCTTAGCTCCACATGGTCCATGGGAGTGTGCACTAGGCTCCACCGTAAAAATACGATCGTCATGGTCCCTCTAGAGCCTTTTCCCATACGCGGGGTCCCTCTGAGGCCTTGGCTTGTATATGGGCTCCCTCTGGGGCCTTGACCCTCACGTCATCCCCACAAAATCATATATCATATCTTTTGTCATAGTCAATTCACATCCCTCAAAATATTTTTCATTTTCTTTAAAAATCATAAAATAAGACAGCTTTCCAAAAATAGCATTTTAAACAGTATAAATTGCACAACTTTACCATAAATCATGAAAATACATATTATCATCAAAATTATCATAATAAATCATAAAATATAATTTTACATGTATTATGATCCTTCGGGACACTGCGAAGCGTTTTAGTATTTTCCTAAGTGCAAAAAGATCGTTTTGCCCCTGGACGTAAAAATTCTCAAATTTATCTTTTTCTCGTTTTTAATGACATGAGATTATTCTAAATAATTATTTAAATTTACATGAATTTTTTTCATATTTTTTATTTGGCTTAAATCGATGACTTTTAAATTAATTTTTAAATAAGATATATTAACGCGTTTTAATCCCGAATTAAACCAAACCTTAATATAAAATTTCCAAATTAATAACTTAGAATTTTAATAATTATTTAAGCTTCAAACTAATTTTTCATAATTTTATGAAGCTTAAAACTAGGCGTTTCAATTAATTCATTAATTAACGTTTCGTGCGGCGATTAAATCCCTGAAAATTCCAAAACTCGTTATTTTGATCCCAAATTTTAAACATAATATTTTTAGTATTTATTCTACCCTTTCAAGTCAGGAGCCACACCCGTGGACCCATGGATTCAATTTTTGTTCTAAAATTCGAAATATTGACACCTAATCAAAACCACCGAGCCATCTCCCAATTTACTCGAGCTGCGCCTGAGCCACCTTGAGCTAAACCCTAGATAACCCTCCTTGGCACCCTCCTGACCAAGCCAAAACCAAAGAACAAGCCCCTAAGTTGCTCAAACTCTCTTGGACAGAAGCACCCCAAACCTGCATGTGTGTGAGCATGAGTTCTTTGGTGCAATAGGACTCCTTTCTAGCCTAGGCCCCTTCCAGCTGAGCCACCACTGAGCCCACACGACCTTAACCATCCCTGGACCACGGCCAGCCTCTACACAGACCAGCCCAAGCCCTGAACCCAAGAGGCGAAGCACATAAATCAGAACATCATCCTGCACGCTCCACCTGCTGCCTTGTTTCCCTCACGTTTCCATCTTCGCTCGAGCCAGCCAACAGCCCAACCGCTCCAGCCCCTGGCCTGACCCCTGTCCATTCCCTTGGACCCTGATGGACCTACCTAGCTTGCCCTTAGCTACGCTGCAGCCCTCTCTCGTAGCCCAGCAGTACACACGCATGGTGGAGAGTCCCACTTCACGTGGACTCTTCCCCAGCCCCTAGCTCGAACCCTAGCCGCCCTAGGACCCAACCCAACCCCAGATCGAGACCACCCCTAACCCTGGACGAGCCCTGGTTGCCACTAATGTCTATGTTTTAAGGGCCACATAATGCAAAACATAGCATCGTGTTCACAAACCCCAGAATCAAATCCAATTATATCAAGGTATCCAAGGATCATAGCTCAACGTGTATGTCATGTATGCCACCTCAAATCAATAAATAAGGCATATAGACATGTAATCTCAATCCAATCAATCAAACATATATCATATAATACAGATACCAGTTGTATGTTACCCGGTCGCAACATACCTCAATTCTTCGTTCCAGTCGATGTAGCTTGAAGATATCAGCATAATAATCTATCTACATCAATAACATATTCATTTCAATCAATAATTTCATTCAAATTCATTTATACAAGTTTCAAATATATTTTGCAACTTTGAAAATTCATATGAAATCAAAATCATAACATAATTAAATTTCGACTTCGAATACGAGTTTCTTGTCGTTTATTCTATCGCATATAAGTTTCTCGACTTCAAATACATGCTATTCCAGCACTTGAATAATTAAAGGTGCTGAAACTAGAAGAAATTTTCCTCAAAAAGAAGCTCTCGACACGAGGATTCCGACTATATAATTTCTTTCAAGTTTGGACAACGTTTAGATATAGTTTTTTGGAATAGAACTCGAATTCTCGTTTCTTCTTTTTCCTTTCCTCTGGGTTACTTCATGTTCTTTCTCAATTATTTCCTATTCTTATTAATCATGATTTCATTATGCTAATCCCCCATTCCACGTCACATGAAGCACTTTCATTCATATGTAAAATCGAGGACACGTAGACTTGAGACTACTACATGCATCCATTCAATTTCTTTTTCCTTTTTCCCTTTTTACCCTTCCGTTTATTTGATTATTTTTCAATTTATTTACCATCGTGCCATCAAATTTTATTTGAGTATTTTTCAAGTTATTTACACATGCCATTACCATGTCTCAAGGAAATATGGAGCAGTTTGAACTGTCCGTGTACTTATTTTCTCACTTTCATTGTCATGATATCTATCATATACATAATCACATGACAATTTCATGACTTATCGATAATCAAAATGTGATTTACGATAATACGATACACGGTCCTTACATTTCTACCCCACTTAAAAGATTTCGTCCTCGAAATCTCAAGTGTTCATATATACATAACATTGGTAAACATATAGTACGTCACCAATTATAGTACATATCAAAACTAAAATCAGTAAATTGATCACTATACATTGAATACAATGGAACAGGTGGAGTAGAATCAAACAAGTGCGGATATGATTCTCGCATCTTGTTTTCCTATTCCCACGTTGACTCCTCTACACCATGTCGTGTCCATTGCACTCGAACTAGCGGAATCGATTTATTAGCATAACTCGTTTGACGATCCTGAGCTGCTTTCATCCACTGTCGAATCAACTAAACCTTATAATTCATTTCCTGTATCATTTCAGGTCCAGTCAACTGTCTTTCACCAATTTCATCCCAGAATAATGGTGATCTACATCGTCTCCCGTATAAGGCTTCAAACGGTGCCATACCAATGCTCGTTTGAAAGCTATTATTATAAAAGAATTCCACCAATGGTAAAGCATCTTGCCATCCCATTCTGAAATCCATCACAATCGCACATAACATATCTTCTAACGTTTGAATTGTACGCTCAGTCTGGCCATCAGTTTGAGGATTATAAGCAGTACTCATAGCCAACCGCGTACCCATCGCTTCTTGGAAACTACCCCTGTAGAGGCCTAAAAATCCTTACTTGAAAATTTGCGGAAAATTTAAAATTTTTCTTTTAAAATAAATGGAGTGCCTCATTCATACCATAAACTGATAAAATATTTAACGTTCAAAACAGCAGCGGAAGAAATTATTACTTGCCAAAATAACAAGTTAAAGTATTCAATAACTAATAAAATATTTGAGCATCAAAATGGCAAGTGCTGAAACTGAGGTCCTCGGGTGCCACTACTGCCGACTCGAGCTAGCTCACTGGTCCCCGCCCTCGATCCCGACATCATCAGTACCTACAACAATCAAGTCTAGTGAGTCTAAAGACTCAACATGCATATATCGTAAATAACGAGTAAATATAGTAAAATTGCATGGGAGTAAAATTTCATGTCATGAGGCATATCGTAAAATGTCGTGTCATGATTAATTATAATACGTGCATAGCTGAACTGAAAATCATAGTGAAACTGTTTGCTCCTTGGAGCCCTGTACTGAAATAGCATATAATAATTTTCTGTGAGATTATGGTCTACGCAAGTGGTCCCTGAACTGAACTGAACTGAGCTGACCGATACTGGTGACCGGACCGATACTGGGGATCGGATTTACGTCTGATCAGACTACTGCCACAGTACTGGGTGAAACAACTGAACTGACCGGTAACTGGTGACCGGGCCGATACTGGGGACCGGACTTAAGCATGATAGTAAAGTGACCACAAGCAATATCGCATAAATCTCAAAATTTGTATTTTTGCACGTAATATAATTAAATAACTGAATTAAATCTCCTGTAACCATATTACAGCTTGGATTGGATCGCTCCCAGGCTCGCTGCAACCTAAATATGCCATGAAAAATATGCAATAGATTTATGGGACCAAACTATACCATAACCTTCAAAAATGTGACAAATACGCCTACCGACTTCGTATTAAATCATGACTCCAAGCCAACCCGAACCAACACTGAACCATCATGTAGTCATGATTAAAATACGTGTAAAATGATCAAATAATGCTCCTAAAATAGTGAGGGTCGAAATATAGGTGAATGGAGGCCAAAACTTGAAACGCTCTTTCGAGAGTCAATTTGGCACATCGCACCGTAAATTCTCGTACGACCTCAAAAATGATCCGAATCACGAACGGCCAAAAACATGACCTTCCTAACTCAATGAGGAACTGTCTAGTCCAAGGCCATGGGCTAAAAGCCAACCGAGAACTCGAACGAGCCACCGAACCGTCACAGCAAGTTGCTGTCCAAAAATACAGCAGCTGTGCTTTGGTTTCTTGCGTCGATTGCGAGGCTAATGGCCAGTGGGGCTTGAACCACCGACCAGAGACTCTTACCAACATCCCAAGGAATGATTTGAACCATGGCTAAGGGCTTTAGACCAGCCACAATTCGAAGTATTCTAGCAACAATCGAAAAGATTCACCCGAGAGCACCTTTGCGCGCGTGAGGGGTGTTTTGCTTCGCTTGCTGTCTCGACTCGTTCCAGTGGCCATTTGATTGACCATGGCACGACCTAGACTTCATGGGGCATGGTGTGAACCGTGGCTAAGGGCCATAGGCAAACCAAGACCCACACCGTTCCACCATACTCGAACCAACACATGCAGTAAAAATCAAGGGGGCCGAGAAGGGGAGGGGCTGTTCTTGCGTTTGATTTAAAAACCGATGCACCATGGACCAAGCCACCAAAATGGTGACTTAGCCACGTCTTATACATGCTAGGGAATTGATCTAACCATGGCTATAGGTCCTTGGGGCAGCCATGATCCGATCCATTCCCTTATGACAGCAACATCAGATTTTTTCGAAACACAAATGGACACAAATGGAGTTGCTGTCATTTTCTTGGTCTCGGCTGACATGGGACTCAAACCACTGGACAAATGTGTTCCTAACATGTGCTAGTACATGCCTAGGATCAGCTTTGGGAGCCTGGAAGTCGAACCAATACCTGCAACAATGAAAACTAGCCAACCCGTGAAGCATCATGAAAACCGAAAAATCTGCATGCTATTTTTCTGAAAATTTCTTGGATGTATTTTCGGTTTTTGACATGGGAAATGATGATCATGTAATGAAAAATAATTGATAATAGGACGTGATTGAAGAGTCAAGGAAGAATATATGCATGCCTGGTTTCGTTTGAAAGAAAAACGAAAAGAACGAGACGATCCGGCACGGAGGAGGTGGAGCACTTTCTTTTCTTGCTTCTTCACTCGATTTTTCTCTCCTTACTCTCACTAAATTCTCACGATTTTTGGGACTGAAAATGGCTCTGGTTTTCGGTGATGGAGAGGAGAAATAGTGGTTAGGGGAGTGAGGGAAATGGTTGCAAATATAATGGGGAATGCAAGACTAGGTCTCCACTTTTTTTGAATTTTGAATTGTGTTTACTAACAAATGATTATTGGATGAATCTAGAATGAGGTGACCGAATTTCCTTCCTAATCTAGACTAGGATATTGCTTATTAATTAATTAATTAAGGTTGATTAATAATTGAAAAGATTAGCATGTTTAAAGATGACAAAGAATTGGTCAAAGGGGGTGAGTTGGCAAACCAAAGCTTAATCAACTAAGGGCCGAAAATTTGAAATAAAATGAAGGGAAATGTTGCTTATTTTAGTAAATTTTTATCCCCTTAAAAGCCTTACCTATCTTTTAAATAATCTAGCGAATTAACCCCTTAATTATTGGAACTTAAATGAACTAATTTTCTTCTCACCTCAAGTTGTATAAATAATTCCTTAAACCTTCATATTAACTTAAATTAACTTACTTGCTAGCTAAAATAAATCCTGGAAATGTTTTCTGAATTTAAAATTTTTATCTCTAAACTCCAACTCCAGTCCGGCCTCACTGAAATAACTGAAATGATAAAAATCAAACTGCTGCATGAAATAATTAACTTAAGGAAAAATCATTTAAATACTCATGAAATAAAATCATTTAAAATACTAGAATTATGCATGGCTTATACGTAGTCTAAGTTATGGGTTCTACAACCCCAGAATTTAGAAGCAAACATGGGATCACGATCTGATACAATCGAGACAGGCACACCTTGCAGTCTCACAATATTCCCGAGGTATAAACGGGTCATTCTCTTATAAGGATAAGTCTGCTCATACGGAATGAAATGTGCAGATTTCGAAAGCCGATCAATAATAACCCAAATAGAATCACAGCTCTTGGGCGAACGAGGTAAATGAGTCAAGAAATCCATAGCAATATGTTCCCAATTCCACTTTGGGATTTCAAGACTATGGAGTAATCCTCCAGGTTTCATTCTCTCGGCTTTCACTTGCTGGCAGACCAGACATTCAGCAATGTCTTTCTTCATACGTCTCCACCAGAATTGGGGTCTCAATGTCAAATACATCTTTCGACCTCCTGGGTGAATACTGTATTTTCTACAATGTGCTTCACGAAGAAGAACAGATTTCAAATCAGCATTATCAGGAACTACCAGCCGACCATTAAGTCGTAAAGAACCATCAAAATAAATATGAAATCCAGACTGATGTCCTCCAGATACAAATTCTTTCGAATTTTGATTCTGAGCATCGCTTCGTTGGGCCTTTTGTATTTTCAATATCAAGTTCGGCTCAATTTGCAATGCTGAGACAGTGACAGAATTCCAATTCGAGTGAAAAGTTCAACCAGAAGTACATATATCCTCATGTACCTTGGCGACACAAACAGAATCAAAAACAAAATCATGAACCTTACGAATCAATGCATCCGCAATAACATTCACCGATTTTGGGTGATATTGAATCTCACAATCAAAATCTTTCAGGAGATCCATCCACCTGCGTTGCCTCATATTTAAATTAGATTGAGAAAAGAGATATTTCAGACTCTTATGATCCGAATAAATAACAAACTTTTCTCCGTACAAGTAATAGCGCCAAATCTTCAGAGCAAACACAATGGCGACCAATTCAAGATCATGAATAGGATAATGTGTTTCATGAGATTTTAATTGACGAGACGCATAAGCAACCACTTTGCCATGTTGCATCAGAACACAGCCCAAACCTTTACCAGACGCATCTGTACACACTACAAATCCTCCGGTACCTGAGGGAATAGTTAGCACAGGTGCTGTGGTCAATATCGTCTTAAATTTAAGAAAACTAGCTTCACATTCATCTGACCAAATGAATCGCTGATTCTTCTGTGTCAGTTGAGTAATAGGTTTAGCTATTTTTTAAAATCCTACAATAAAACGACGATAATAACCAGCTAAACCCATGAAGCTACGGATCTCAGGGACATTCGTAGGTCTCGGCCAATTCAATACAGCTTCAACCTTCGCGAGATCAACAGATATACCATGTCTCGAAATGACGTGGCCTAAAAATACTATCGATCCATCAAGAATTTGCATTTGGACAATTTAGCATATAAATGTCCATTGAGAAGAGTTTGAAGTACAAGTCTCAGATGTTCAGCATGCTCCTTTTTCGATTTCGAATATACAAGAATATCATCAATAAATACGATAACGAATAGGTCAAGATAATCTCAAAAGACACGATTCATTAAATCCATAAAGACAGCAGGAGCATTTGTGAGACTGAAAGGCATAATCAAAAACTCATAGTGGCCATACCTGGTACGAAAAGCAGTTTTAGGCACATCTTCTTCTCAAACACGTACTTGATGATACCCAGAACGAAGATCAATCTTCGAGTAGACAGAAGTACCCTGAAGCTTATCAAATAAATCATCAATACGAGGAAGTGGATACTTGTTTTTTACAGTAGCCCAATTCAGTTGCCTATAATCTATACACATTCGCATAATACCATCTTTCTTTCGAACAAATAAAACTGGAGCTCCCCAAGGTGATACACTCGGTCGAATACATCCCTTATCGAGAAGATCCTGTAATTGTTCTTTCAATTCCAATGGTGACATGCGATAAGGAGCTTTCGAAATAGGCGCAGTTCCCAGTACAAAATCAATACTAAACTCAACTTCTCGATGAGGCGGAAAGTCAGGAATCTCATCGGGAAATACATCCGGGAATTCTTTCGCAACATGAATCTCAGAGAAAGAAAGTTCTTTCTTAGAGACATCAATAGCGTAGATAAGATAACCTTCATCTTCGCTAATCAAAATTCGAGACATTTCCAAAGAGGATACCAATGGAATTTTGGCTTGAGAACCCTTGCCATAAAAATTCCACTTGGGTCCATCAATAGGTCGAAATCGAACCACTCCATGAAAACAATCGACAGTAGCTCGATTTGTAGTCAAGATGTCCATGCCAACAATACAATCAAATTCGTGCATTGGAAGGACAATCAAATTCAGAAATAGCACATTGTCCTCATCAATACACATTTATGCACAACCTGCTCAGACAGAATAATCTTTCCTGCTGGCGTGGCTATCGACAATGTATCATACAACGGAGTACACATATTATCATGCGATGCAACAAATGCATAAGATATGAATGAGTGGAATGCTCCTGTATCGAATAAAACACGTTCAGGATAATCGCAAAGCGTGCAAATACATGCAATCACACCACCAGGAGCTTCTTTTGGTTGATCCTCAGTCATGGCGTACACTCTCACGTCGGGAGGGACTTGGGCATTGTGACCACCAGGTCCTCGATAACATGGAACATTTGACTGCTGAAAAGAGGGAACAAGAATAGCAGGTCTCATCATACTGGGGCCACCTCTAAATCCTGGCTGGGGTTGAGAAGAAGTCATACCGTATTTGGACATACACGAGAGAAATGGTCTTCCTGTCCACACCGATAACAAGTGCCAAACATACCTCGACACTGCTCGATAGTATGTTTGCCTCCACAATGGCTACAATAAAGAGCGATCACAGGACTCCCTCTCTGGGATCCACTAGAACTTGAAGAAGATGAAGACATAGTGAAGCCAGTCATCTTAAACTTCCTACCTCTCGGACGCAAGGTAGGTTGCTGAGCTGTCACTGGAGGTGGAGGAGTATACTATGGACCTCCTAGTCGTAATCCAGCTTCGGCTGCTTTTGCTCGTTCAACTGCCTCTGCCTAGCTTGTAAGCAAACCAGAAATGACAAAAGTATATATAGCAGGATGCAATCCATTCACACACCTGTTATATTTTGCTTTTGCATTCGAAGCTACGTGAGGCGCATACTTCAACAAAGTAGAAAACTTTGAAGCATATTCTGCAACAGTCATCGTTCTCTGCTGCAGACTATTGAATTTATTCTCCTGAGCAGTGTAATAAGAAGGAGGGGAATACTGCACCAAAAACTGGGCCTTGAAGACATCCCATGTAACTTCAATCCCAGCCTCTTTCAGTCCAATCTCAACGGATTCCCACCAAGATTTTGCTAGGTCTTTCAACTGATAGAGAGCAAGTTTCATTCGTCGAGCCTTAGAGTATTCAAAAATAGTAAACAGATGCTCGGTATCCTTCAACCAGGCTTCAGCTCTTTATGCACTCTCACTGCCAAAGAACCTCGGTGGTTTCAAATCCTGGAATCAAGCCATCACCAGATCCATGGACATTCCTTCGAATTGTCCAACCATTCTTTCAGTACTACTACTCGCAGTTTCATTTGTGAGATTCATCTACAAATCAGATGATGAATATCACAAATAAATATCAATTTCACATCATCATCATTTCATATCATCAATGTCATCAATAACTTACTCAAACTAAATCAAGCAGGAGCAAGTAATACAAATAAATCAAACACAAGCACACAATTCATTTGTGCCTATTCAAGTGTACACAAGACTCAATCGAGCATTTCCAGCTATGCTCTGATATCACTCCGTGTGGGGCCCTTAACTCCTAATCATGATTACAATGCAATTTGATTAGGGTTAATTAATTACAGCGAAAAACGAATTTAAAATTTCTTTACAATGAGCCTAAAATATGTTATTTGAATACTAAAAATAGTATTCCATCTCATATCATAAAACATGCCCACACATAATCAAAACAACTCATACAACGACAAATCATATCCTCGGGACATACCCCGGTATATAGATACATAACATACATACTGGGAAAGACCACGAAACCGCAACTCAAACTGTGACTCCCTACAGAAGTACCATCTCCGGTCTCTTGATATCCTGGAGTACCTGTCATTGTACACATACACAGACAACAACAGCCCCATCTGGGGTGAGCACAGCTCAGTCTGAAGCAACCACAATATATACCACAGATATCTAAACAATGATATATGATATGCAATGCATGTATGTCATGGAGGTATCAGGTCAGATGCCCATCCACTGAGCACATGTCAGAATCAATCGAATCGCTATCAAATCAATGCTCGAGCTGGCACACCGGCCTCAATCAGGGATACTCATATGATAACGTCGGCAAAGCGCTATCAAATCCCAAATCTCAATCAATCATCGGGGCCACTAATGTCTATGTTTTAAGGGCCACATAATGCAAAACATAGCATCGTGTTCACAAACCCCAGAATCAAATCCAATCGTATCAGGGTATCCAAGGATCATAGCTCAACGTGTATGTCATGTATGCCACCTCAAATCAATAAATAAGGCATATAGACATGTAATCTCAATCCAATCAATCAAACATATATCATATAATACAGATACCTGATGTATGTTACCCGGTCGCAACATACCTCAATTCTTTGTTCCTGTCGATGTAGCTTGAAGATATCAGTATAATAATCTATCTACATCAATAACATATTCATTTCAATCAATAATTTCATTCAAATTCATCAATACAAGTTTCAAATATCTTTTGCAACTTTGAAAATTCATATGAAATCAAAATCATAACATAATTCAATTTCGACTTCGAATACGAGTTTTTTGTCAGTTATTCTATCGCATATATGTTTTTCGACTTCAAATACATGCTATTCCAGCACTTCAATAATTAAAGGTGCTGAAACTAGAAGAAACTTACCTCAAAAGGAAGCTCTCGACACGAGGATTCCAACTATATAATTTGTTTCAATTTGGACAACGTTTCGATATAGTTTTTAGGAATAGAACTCGAATTCTTGTTTCTTCTTTTTGCTTTCCTCTCGGTTACTTCGTGTTCTTTCTCTGTTATTTCCTATTCTTATTAATCTTGATTTCATTATGCTAATCCCTCATTCCACGTAACATGAAGAACTTTCCTTCATATGTAAAATTGAGGACACGTAGACTTGAGACTACTACATGCATTCATTCAATTTCTTTTTCCTTTTTCCCATTTTACCCTTAGGTTTATTTGATTATTTTTCAATTTATTTACCATCATGCCATCAAATTTTATTTGAGTATTTTTCAAGTTATTTACCATCATGCCATCAAATTTTATTTGAGTAATTTTCAGGTTATTTACACATATTCCATTACCATGTCTCAAGGAAATATGGAGTAGTTTGAACTGTCCATGTACCTATTTTCTTATTTTCATTGTCATGATATCTATCATATACATAATCACATGACAATTTCATGACTTATCGATAATCAAAATGTGATTTACGATAATACGATACACGGTCCTTACATATACTAAGGTTTGGTTTAATTCGGGATTAAAACGAGTTGATATGTTATATTTAAAGATTAAATTAAAAGTCCTCGATTTAAGCTAAATAAAAATATGAGAAAATTCATATAAGCTTAAATAATTATTAGGACATGCTAGAGTCAATAAAATTAGGAAAATGTAAAAAATGTGAAATTTTACGTCTAGGGACAAAACGGTAATTTTACACCCGAAAATTAGTAAACGTCATGGCAGTGCTCTGAATGCGGTTTTATATGCTAAATGAATATTTTCAATGTTTATGGATGCTTGTGGATTTTTAAATGATAAAATGCTTATTTTAAATGTTATGGAATTTATGACGAAACGATAAAGTTAAAAAAAATGTTGCATGCTTGTTTTTAAACGAAAAATGATATTTTAAGGTATGATTTTTATAAAATGATGAGAATGTGAAACATTGGAGAAGGTGAAGTAATCGTGACTATTATGAGGATATAATTGGGGATATCGTGAGGGAAAAGGCCTTAGAGAAGGCCCGTTTACGGGAGAAGGCCCTAGAGGTAGTCCGACGATCGTGTTCCCATATGACGAGGATAGGCCAAGTTGACGGGTGAGAATGTCGCTGATATCTCCGTCTCCCAGTACTGTGGTTACATGTAGATGGATCCATCGACTTTTTGAGGAAAAGGAAAGTCACGAATAATGATCTGAATTTTAAAAAAGGAAAATGAAATGTTTATGCTCATGATAAAAGGATTATATGTTATGAAAATGATACAAAGGAAAAATTTTGAGGTTAAGTTATGCATGATCATGAAATGTTATTTTATGTAAAAGTATTTTCACTGTTGCTTGTGAGCTGTATATGTATTACATGTCATAAAGATTATGATGTGTTGAGTCTTTAGACTCACTAGGTGTGATTGATGCAAGTGAGATTGATGGAGGTCTTGATGGTTGACTTTGCTGGGCTGAAGGTGCACATAACTCGAAGACTAGCGCTTCTATTTTTCCGCACTTGTGAGTTACGTTTAAGACTTTTGTTAAAGATTTTTATGACTTTTTATTTATGGTTTTGAGTGATTTTTGAGAGGATAATACTTTTTGCAATATTTGAAAAAATTATTTTTAGGTTTGGTAAAACGTTTGACGATTTCATTTTTGATATTTTTTTTGATTTTCAAATACTAGTTTGTTGTTTTATTTTAAAAATGGTGCAAAAATATTTTATATATATGTAAGTGTTCCGGCCGAATAGTATAGGTTTTTTTTAAAAAAATTTCTAGTAATTTTTAAGTAAAACGAATAGCAGACTTTTCAGCATCGATCTAGTCCAGTGAGCCTAAAGGTTCAACACGTATAAACTTGAGATAACAAATAATAAGTAATAAAACCACATGCATCTTTAAAGTAGAGCGTACATGCTTGAAACTTGAACGTAATAACATAAACATAGACGTGCCATCATCATAAAACTTTTCATAACATATTTTCATCATACATACTTGAACATGTATAATTTCATCATTTTGAGAAGAGATATGTTTCAAAGCAAGTGACCCATACATATATGCGCCTGATCAGACTAAACCACAATACTAGGCTGGCAAGGAAAATCCACTACCACATACATGAGATCCCCGGTCATGCTTTACTGGATGGATTGGTCCCTGGTCATGCTTTACTGCTTTCCAATCCTGATCTAAACCCGGTCTACTTTGCCGGGGTGGAGAGGTCCTCGGCCACGTTCACCGACTTCCAAACCCGTTCATAATTGGTTACAAGACATTTAGCATACTACAAAAACATAAAATATTTTCCTTTGCACGTCGAACATACTTATAAGGCATTAAAGGATTCGTTGGATCTCGTTTGAGGCCACAGCTGCACATACTAACATGATTATCAATCACTTAACTTTCATAACTTAAACGTAAAATTCATGCTCACCACCCGAAAGGACAATTTACTTATGACGTTCTAAATCACTCGGGACTTGACCTCGTTTAAACATCGTACTAAAAGATGACATCGAACCCCAAAACAAGCTTTATATGGAGTGTGATCATTTTCCAAGCAATGGAAGACACGGAAAACTCAACCTAAAGAATTCACAAAGGCACGGACCCCGTGTCAGGGTCCGGCTCTGGGTCCGTGTAGACTCTGAAATTTCACAACTAGAAAGAAACAAGGGCACGGGCCCCGTGTCAGAGTCCGACTCCGGGTCCTTGTAGACTCCGAAAATATTAAACCAACGGAAATCATTACACTTGTGGCTTAATCCTCCTATCTCGATCATACGGAATGTGAACAACACATCGAGACTCCACCTAGGACGCTATGACACTAACTCGACTCCATAAAAACGTCCCAAACTTCCTCATAGAAACGATGCACCACACGCCACGCAATAATATCCATAAACTCAAATTTTTTACACCAAATGCTTCTTACGACTTCTAATGCAACCAAGGACTATTGAAATGAAACGAAGCATCAAAACTCATCCCAAAATCATACTCCATATACCTAGAAGCAGCAATCACCCAATGGTTTCCAAAGAAGCCTGCACCAAATAAACTTCAAGATCACGTCAAGAACACATTTTCATAAAAACGCAGTTTGAGCAGTCCCACGAAAATAATCATAACTGACTCATTTTCCGTCCAAAAATTACGAATTTGCTGTCAAATCGAAGGTATCAAAGCGTTACTACGTTTTATATGTTGAAAGCTTTTCCAGAAAGGCGACTGAATTTTCGTAGAAATCGAAATGACAGCAGAATTCGGGTTTTAAGATCTAAAATCATTTTAAAATCCATCCAACCAATTTTTGCTCAAACTTTGCTCAACATTTATGAATTTTTACATATAATAAACATAAGAACATGTACTATAATGAGATAGATGCATAGATGAACGAATATACATGCCTTTTGATATGTAAAGTTACCGAAACGACGATACCGAAGCGGGAAAGATGCGAAGGTTGATCCAGGACGAACCGTGGCTCGATTTCTATGAAAAAAATCAATGAAGGATTGCTGGAAAATTAGAGAGGGAGGGAGCGGCTGCTCTTGCACTAAGAACTCTAGTTTTTTGTTCTCAAAAATCTGAAATGTGATGGAATAAAATGTGTGTGTGTGTGTGTGTTAACGTGTATGTGTGTGTGTAGAAGTGTGTGTGCGTGAGTTTAGATTAAATTTTAGGGGCAAATTGCTTAATTAATGATTATCAACTGATTAAAATACTAACCCTCCTCTAACTTAAATAAGAAATCTCTTAAATAAAAAAAAATTAAATGCACACTTGCTAAATTTTAAAAGTTTTAGAATCCTAAAATCACTAAATAAATAAATTAGGTTTTAAAATGCTCAAAATAAAATAAATCACTTAAAATGCCTCCATCCTAACTTAAAATAAAATACCACATTTTAAAATCGCCAAAATCGTCTCCTGTCTCTTTTCCTCGATCCCGCATCGAATAATCATCTGAAACATGAAACTTAAGAAAATATTTTAATGTGCATCACATAAACATAAATAATTTAAAATAATGAAATTTCATAAATCATGCATCACTAAAATCATTTTGAACTTAAATATATTATCTAACAATTAAATAAATACATGGGTTTTACGTGTACTGAATTTGAGTCCTATTGAATTTGAGTTATCTTTCTTTCTTCAGTGAGAGAGACAAGAAGGAATTAAGCAGAGAGGTACGAGTTGTGACAGTAGCATCTTTATTTCTAACATTCGGACATACATTGTAGGCCCTCCTACAACTAGAAGTTGGAATGCGAAAGAAAGACTCACATTCCCAGATAACCAGACAGTCTCAGAAGATATCAACCACGGAACGTCACTTGCAAGCCAGAAGGTGCTACTGATACTAAGTGGTCTAACTCGATCTTTTTTTTTAAAAAAAATATCCCACGAGTAGAGCTTCCTCTATTCTATGCATGTCCTCAGATCGAGGGAACATATAAGCTGGTTGCGAACCATTCGTATAGCGAGTTCATGTACTTGCATTTGCCTTACTATTTCTAGAACATTTTGTTAGAGTAGGTGCTTGTCAAGCCAAGTTTTGGCCTAGGGTTCACGTTGAAACTCTATGTATAAAAAATCTTTATTTTAATAATATTTGAAATTATTGTTTTGGCACATCTTTATCTGTATACTCATGCTAGTTGCATAGATAAAGTCCTTAAATATACAAATAGTAGAAAGAATATGAGATGCTCATATGATGAGTATCATGAAACTCATATTTGCAATACTGTATATTCTAAACAGTTCCTAGTCGATTCAGCCGCCGCTAAGAAGGATAAAAGCTGCTCGAGTTTTAGACTAGTATATGCGATTTGAGTACCATGTTTCATTGGTAGGGGACATTGTGATGTCCGAGCATGCAGATAGGTGCTCCTTGTAGAGTGCACTGAACAACCCTCTATAAAGGACTTTCCAAGTGGTTCTCACTTATCGAATGGAAACGTCCTAGTTTATGGTTGTATACCATTAGTCTTTATGACCTGGGATAACATTGTGACTCTATATGCTAGCATTGCACTTTTACTTGTTTAACGACTCATATGGGGTCATTAGGTGGCAAGGTTGTATGTTTTGTCGAAACATATAGGAGTCTATGCATTGTAGTCGGGGATTCACCGCTTTCCTTCGGGTATGGATATCCTATGTGATCTCATGTATATGTAGTTTTAAATATCTGATCAGAGTGTTGATGGTAATTAAGAAAGAGGTTTTTTAGATTACACCATCGATGCAACTACGACATGACACATAGTATCGATTCTTTGACAATAATCTATATACCAATGGTTGTCGAACCGGTCGGGATATATGAGATGAAGGGACCGTACTGTATACCAACCATAATAGAATGGTTCTAACAGGCACTATCATTTGATACCTAGGGAATCATGTAAGCGATGCTGTAGGGACCCGAACGCTAATTCATTTCTTAATCATTCTTGAGAATAATTGGATCAATTAAATTGGGTCTAAAATTTTTTTATCAAATACAGTGCGGAAAAAAATGTAAGCACTCTGTTATACATATCAAAATTAAAAGTACAAGTCTTGTACAAAATACATTTACATCAAACTAGGGTTCAACCACTACGTCTCAAGTGTTGAAGCCAAATCTACTCCTGGGCCCGGTTTTCCACGCAAATCTTGATCTCTCATTCTCTTCTCGACCCTGATCCTGTCTCACCTGTTGTCATGCACACATACAAGCACAACAACAGCCGGATAACTCCGGTGAGAATACTATTCCCAGTATAAACAATGTGTACATACAATCATATAAACCGATATAAAAGCATGAAACATATATCAATAACATAAATATAATTGTCAACATGAATCGATAAAAACTGTAAATAAACTCGTGACTCAACATCTCGGACTCGACTCTTCTCTACTCTAGGGATCTCGGTTCATGGACATTGGCACAATATACCGAATCTCCGCAATAGAAGCTGATCTGCTCCTACGCAACATCGATATAAACCAACATCCAGTGTCTTGGCATATCTGCCAAAGACTTGGCACCTCCTCCATTGACTCAATACATGCCTTGCTATAACTCAATAGACTAAGCATATCAATCTCATGAATTACAAACCTCAATGCAATAAAATAAAGTGTGTGATTTTGGGAAAACTCAAGTCAGATCTAACTCGAGTTATATTCTCCTGGTTCAACATTGATTTATACTTTTCTTACTATCGATCTGACGAAATCGAAGTCTTGGAGTCGAATCTGTCAGTACTCAATCTGGCAATGACAATCGAATATTCAATATCACCATTCCATTCAAACAAGATATCTCAATCTTATCAAATTATGACGGCATAACAGTGCAATCTCGAAATACCTGCAAGACAAAATTAGTATATACCAATCTCAATATCTTATAATCAGTCAACAACATAATCTGATACCAAATCTGTATATTCTCATTCAACTAAATTCTGAAAATTATAACAATTTCATACGATATCCGTTCTTCACTCCGGTTTCGATTATACGATGTATAATATCTCAAGAACACCATATATTAATCATATATGATTCGTTCAATATCATATTTTCAAATCATATCAAAACATAAGAAAACTTACGTCTTGTCGAAGCCTGTGTCGAGAGGAGTACGGAAATGTATTCGGAGTGAAAATCAGACAGGCGGATCTCACAAAATCACAAATCGAAACAAACTTGAAGCTTCGAGGGATTTCTACCTGAACTCTCGGTGTCTTATGGTGGGAATGAAGAAGAATTACAAATTATATACGTCCAACAAGCATGGCAAAGACAAGTGTCGATTTTCTGTTCAACATGCCTCTCGCATATGCGCGTCCACTACCGGCGCATATGCGCGAGACTCTCTGTCTCGACGTGTGTCACTTGCTACTGCTCGTGCATATGCGCGAGGTTCTCTGCCAGCCTCGCGCATATGCGCGCCTCGTGTCGCGCATATGCACGAGGTGTTCTGTCATCGCACATACGAATCATGCACTATTCTTTTCCCGCTTCTTTTCTCGGTCTATTCCTTTCATAATCACGTCAATTCATCAATTAATAAATTCGAATTAACAAAATAAAATCTCGGGCATTACATTTCTCCCCCCCTAAGATACGATTTCGTCCCCGAAATCACAGGCAGTAAAATCATATACAATAAGAAATGTCTAACATAAACTAAACAGGAAACTCACATCAATGGAATAACTCTGGAATTTCTGTCTCATGTCTGCTTAAGTCTCCCAGGTAGCTTCTTCAATGACATGACGACTCTACTGAACCTTCACAAGCGGAATAGTCTTCGTTCTGAGCCGTTTTTCTTTACGGTCAAGAATCTGGATCGGTTTTTCAAAATAACTCAGATTTTCATAAAGTTCGGCCTCGTCTTCCTGAAGAATATGTGAAGCATCGGGAATGTGATTCCGCAATAAATATACATGAAAGACATCATGTATTCCAGATAAAGAAGGCGGTATTGCGAGTCGATAGGCACGATCTCCTGTCTACTCGAGAATCTCATACGGCCCAATATATCGTGGAGACAACTTTCCATTCTTTCCAAATTTGACAACGCCTCTGAAAGGTGAAATATTCAAAAATACTATGTCTCCTGCCTCAAATACCAACGGTCTTCGTCGAAAATTGGCATATTTGGCTTGTCTATCTTGAGTTGTCTTCATTTTCTTCTGAATCAGTTTCACTTTCTCAGTCATATCTCGGATCATGTCAGGTCCAATCTCAGGTACCTCAGAGATGTCGTCCCAATACAGACGGGATCTGCACTTCTTGCCGTACAACGCTTCAAATGGTGCCATCTCTATACTCGTCTTATAGCTGTTGTTGTACGAAAACTCACAAAGTGGCAAAGACTCTTGCCAACTAGTGCCAAAATCTAGCACTACAACTCTCAGCATATCCTCCAGCGTCTGGATAGTCCGCTCTGGCTGTCCATCGGTTTGAGGATGATATGCTGTACTCAAATGTAACTTCGTACCTAGAACTTGCTGCAAACTGTGCCAAAAGTGCAAAGTAAACCAAGGATCACGGTCTGATACAATCGAATTCAGCACTCCATGTAATCTGACCACTTCTCTGACATAGATTTCTGCCATTTGCTCATGTCTGTATGTCATCTTGTACGGAATAAAACATGTTGATTTGGTCAATCTGTCAATCACGTCCCAAATCGCATCACAACCTCTGGAGGAACGTGGTAGCTTCGTCACAAAATCCATGGAAATGTGATCCCATTTCCATTCAGGAATAGATAAGCTATGTAACAAACCTCCTGGTTTCTTTCTTTCGGCTTTTACCTGTTGGCAATTCAGACATTTGGATACAAACTTTGCAATATCCGCTTTCATTTGTTTCCACTAAAACTGTCTTTTCAGATCGTTATACATTTTTCTGCCACCAGGATGAATACTGAATCGACTATTGTGCGCTTCTGACAATATCTGTCCTTTCAAATCTGAAACATCTGGCACAACAAGACGATTATTTACATATAAGACACTGTCACGAACCTAATACTCGGATTGATGTCCTTTTCTGACCATCGCAATCGAGTTCTGAACACTCTGATCAACTTTCTGAGCTTCTTTAATTCTCAAAATCAGCTCGGGTTTGACTTGAATAACATAGAGTCTCAACGGTTTACAATCTGTTTCAAATACTAATCCAGACAAACAACAATCTTCAATCAAATGTCAAACATCAATAATCGATAAGGATAAAGAACATACCTTACGACTCAGTGCATCAGCTGCTGCATTTGATTTTCCCGGATAGTACTTGATTTCACAATCAAAATCTTTCAGCAAATCAAGCCATCTTCTTTGTCTCATATTCAATTATGACTGTGAAAATAGATACTTCAGACTCTTGTGATCAGAATAGATTTCAAATTTCTCACCGTATAGATTGTGTCGCCAAATCTTCAAAGCAAATACGATGGCTGCCAATTCAAGATCATGAATTGGATAGTGAGTCTCATGTGGCTTCAACTGTCTCGAGGCATAAGCAATAACAAGCCTTCGCTGCATCAAAACACAACCCAATCCTCTGTGAGAAGCATCACAATAAACAACAAAATCATCAGTACCTGACAGAATAGTCAACACCGGAGCACTGGTCAATCTCTTCTTCAACTCTAGAAATCTGAACTCACACTCTTCTGACCACACAAATGGTGCATTTTTCTGAGTCAGCTGAGTAATCGGCTGAGCAATACTGGAGAAATCTTTAATGAATCGACGATAGTATCCTGTTAATCCCATAAAACTGTGTATCTCTGGCACAGAGGTCGGTCTCGGCCAATTGATCACGGCCTCAACTTTGCTAGGATCAACAGAAATACCGTCTCCAGGTATAATGTGTCCCAAAAACACAACATGTCTCAACCAAAACTCACATTTCGACAGTTTCGCATACAGTTTCTCGGTTCTCAGAATATTCAATACGATTCTCAAATTTTCAGCATGGTCAATCATATTCTTCGAATATACCAGAATATCATCAATGAAAATATTCACAAAATCATCAAGGTACTTCTGAAACACACGGTTCATCAGACCTATAAATACAGCTGGAGCATTTGTTAAACCAAACGGCATGACTGTAAACTCATAATGGCCATACCTGGTTCTGAACGCTGTCTTCGAGATATCAGAATCTCTGACTCTCAGCTGATGATATCTAGATCTCAAATCGATCTTGGAATACACAAAAACCCTACAACTGATCAAATAAATCATCGATACGAGGCAAAGGGTATTTGTTCTTTACCGTAGCCTTGTTCAGTTGCCGATAGTCAATGCAGAGTCTCATTGAACCGTCTTTCTTTCTGATAAATAATACCGGAGTACCCCAAGGAGAAACACTTGGTCGGATGTAACCCTTGGCCAGTAAATTTTCTAACAGTTCTTTCAATTCTTTGAATTCAATCGGTGCCATTCGGTATGGAGCTCTAGAAATAGGAACAGTACTTGGTATCAATTCAATGCTGAAATCTATCTCCTGAACTGGAGAAAAACCCGGAATCTCATCTGGGAAAATATCAGCAAACTCACATACCACTGGCAAATCAGCCAATGATGGGCTCGATTTCCGTACGTCAACTGGATATACAAGGAATACCTCTGCTCCTTTCTGCAATAATCGAGTCATAGACATTGTAGATATCAAAGGAATTCTCGCTCTAGAACCCTTACCGTAGAATTTCCATTCCTCAGCCGTATCAGGTCTGAATCTCACAATCTTATGGAAACAATCAACGGTTACTCTGTACTTGGTCAGCATATCAATAACGATAATACAGTCAAAATCAGACAATCCAAGTACAATACAATCTAACTCAATCTCATGGCCATCATACTGTAGCATACAATGTTTAACAGAATTCACTGATATTAATCATGTCCCCAAAGGAGAAGAGATAGATACTACAACAGATAAAGACTCAACAGGCAATGCATGAATCAATTCAAATCGCTCCGAAATAAATGTATGGGATGCACCCATATCAATCAATACGTAAGCAGGATATCCACAAAGAGAACAGTTACCTGCAACAACATCATCTGTTGCTTCCTGTGCCTGTTCTTCAGTCAAAACAAATACTCTGGCCTGTTGTCTCGGAGGCTGGCTAACTGTCTGACTTCCTCCTGGCCTCTGCTGTGACGGAGTAGTAGTCAGTGGGGGCTGAAAAGAGTGAACAGCAGATGCTCGTCTATCAGGATGTACCATTGATCCCTCTGATTCTGCTCCCTGGGATCCTTGGGAACCTCTCTGTGGGCATACTCTAGCAAAATGTCCCTGTTGTTTGCAGATGTGGCAACTACCAAGTATTCCTTGGCATTGCTCTGTGGGATGTCTCCCTCCGCAAGTCCTGCAATAAGCCCCGGTATAACTCTGTCTGGAACCACTGGAGCTAGAAGAACTGCTGCCAAACTTATTGAATTGTTTCCCTCTAGCTTTCAACTGATCTCTCCTTCCACTACTGCTACTGCTACTCTCAAATCTGGGAGCGGGTTGCTGGAATTGAGTAGTAATTGGCTGCTGTGGTCTCGGTGCTGGTGCAACATATGAAGCTCCTTTTTGCCTAATCAGGCCCGCTTCAGCTCCCTTCGCTCTGTTCAAAGCATCGGCAAAGGTATTTGGTCTCCCAGTGTTCACCAATGTAAAGATCTCAGGATTTAGCCCATTGATGAACTGATCAGCAGCAGCTTCGTCATTCTCAGCCACATGTGGAGCAAATCTCAACAAGGTAGAGAACTTGGCCGCATATTCCTCTATATTCAGTTGACCTTGTCTCAAATGAGCAAACTCTGCTCCCTTGTCTGTCCTGTACGATACTGGGAAAAATATTTGATATAATTCAGTTTTAAAGATTTTCCATGTAATAATTGTACCTCGATGCTCCAATGCCCACTTTGTTGTGAGCCACCAATTCTTTGCAACATCATGCAACTGATGCCCAATCAGTCTAACTCTTCGTTCATCTGTATAATCCAATGAATCAAATAACATCTCGATGTCATCCAACCAACTCTCACAATAAACAGATGTCTCAGTTCCTTTCAGAGTCGGTGGTTTGAATGACTAAAATCTCTTCAGCAGTGTTTCCATCTGTGTCGCTGTCACATCCATCGGGTTAGCAGAGGTACTACCCTGCTCTGGGATTCTTCTAGGAGGCATATCTGATTATCAAAAGAGTTAGTACTCAAATATGACAAATCTGTCTCAGTCCCCTTCTGATCATCTTACCTCTGATCAAGAATCAGTTCTGATTCATTATCAATAATACATATTTCCAATCAAATTAGATAAGGCAAGTAAACATGTATTAAAGTAATAAAACATCATAACATAATGCAATGATAGCATGTAGAAGGAGGAAAGAAAACTCAATCTACCCCGCTCATTCTCTTCTATCTCAGTCTAAGGAACCTACAGTTCTTGAACCTACTGCTCTGATACCACCTGCTGTGGGGACCCGGACGCTAATTCATTTCTTAACCATTCTTGGGAATAATTGGATCAAATAAATTGGGTCTAATTTTTTTTTTCAAATATAGTGCGGAACAAAATGTAAGCACTCTGTTATACATATCAAAATTAAAAGTACAAGTCTTGTACAAAATACATTTACATCAAACTAGGGTTCAACCACTAAGTCTCAAGTGTTAAAGCCAAATCTACTCCTGGGCCCGGATCTCCACGCTAATCTTGATCTCTCATTCTCTTCTCGACCCCGATCATGTCCTACCTATTGTCATGCACACATACAAACACAACAACAGTCGGATAACTCATGTAAAAATATTATTCCCAATATAAACATTGTGTACATACAATCATATAAATCGATATAAAAGCATGAAACATATATCAATAACATAAATATAATTGTCAACATGAATCGATAAAAACTGTAAATAAACTCGTGACTCAACATCTCGGACTCGACTCTTCTCTACTCTAGGGATCCCGGTTCCTAGACATTGGCACAATATACTGAATCTCCGCAATAGAAGCTGATCTGCTCCTACGCAACATCGATATAAACCAACATCCAGTGTCTTGACATATCCGCCAAAGACTTGGCACCTCCGCCATTACCTCAATACATGCCTTGCTATAACACAATAGACTAAGCATATCAATCTCATGAATTACAAACTCAATGCAATAAAATAAAGAATGTGATTTAGGGAAAACTCAAGTCAGATCTAAATCGAGTTATATCCTCCTTGTTCAACTTTGATTTATACCTTTCTTACTGTCGATCTGACGAAATCGAAGTCTTGGAGTAGAAGCTGTGAATACTCAATTTTGCAATGACAATCGAATATACAGTATCACCATTCTATTCAAACAAGATATCTCAATCTTATCAAATTCTGACGGCATAACAGTGCCATCTCGAAATACCGGCAAGACAAAATCAGTATATACTAATCTCAATATCTTATAATCAATCAACAAAATAATCTGATACAAAATATGTATAATCTCACTCAACTAAATTCTGAAAATCATAACAATTTCATACGGTATCCGTTCTTCACTCCGGTTTCGATTATAGGATGTCTAATATCTCAAGAACACCATATATTAATCATATATGATTCCTTCAATATCATATTTTCAAATCAAATGAAAACATAAGAAAACTTACGTCTTGTCGAAGCCTGTGTCGAGAGGAGTACGGAAATGTATTCGGAGTGAAAATCAGACAAGCGGATCTCACAAAATAACAATTCGAAACAAACTTGAAGCTTTGAGGGATTTCTACCTTAACTCTCGGTGTCTTCTGATGGGAACGAAGAAGAATTACAAATTATATATGTCCAACAAGCATGGCAAAGACAAGTGTCGATTTTCTGTTCAGCATGCCTCTCGCATATGCGCGTCCACTACCGGCGTACATGGGCGAGACTCTCTGTCTCGGCGTGTGTCACTTGCAACTGCTCGCGCATATGCGGGAGGTTCTCTGCTTGCCTCACGCATATGCGTGCCTCGTGTCGCGCATATGCGCGAGGTGTTCTGTCCTCGCACATACGAATCATGCACTATTCTTTTCCCGCTTCTTTTCTCGGTCTATTCCTTTCATAATCACGTCAATTCATCAATTAATAAATTCGGATTAACAAAATAAAATCTCGGGCATTACATTTCTCTCCCCCTAAGATACGATTTTGTCTCCGAAATCACAGGCAGTCAAATCATATACAATAAGAAATGTATAACAGAAGCTAAACAGAAACTCACATCAATGGAATAACTCTGGGAATTTCTGTCTCATGTCTGCTTCAGTCTCCCAGGTAGCTTCTTCAATGCCATGACGACTCCACTGAACCTTCACAAGCGGAATAGTCTTCTTTCAGAGCCGTTTTTCTTTACGATCAAGAATCTGGATCGGCTTTTCGAAATAACTCAGATTTTCATCAAGTTCGGCCTTGTCTGGCTGAAGAATATGTGAAGCATCGAGAATGTACTTCCGCAATAAAGTTACATGAAAGACATCATGTATTCCAGATAAAGAAGGCGGTAATGCGAGTCGATAGGCACGATCTCCTATCTTCTCGAAAATCTCATACGGCCCAATATATCGTGGAGACAACTTTCCTTTCTTTCCAAAGCAGGCTCATTGGTCCCCACCCCTCGTCTCCTCATACTCGTCCTTACCTGCATCGATCAAGTCTAATGAGTCTAAAAACTCAACATGTATAAACTGGAGATAACAAGTAATACGTAATAAAACCAGATGCAACTTTAAAGTAGAGCGTACATACATAAACTTGAACGTAATAACATAAACATAGACGTGCCATCATCATAAAACTTTTCATAAGCATGCTTGCATCATACATACTTGAACATGCATAAACTTCATCATTTTGTGTAGAGATATATTTCAAAGCAAGTGACCCATACATAGATGGCCTGATCAGACTAAACGACAATACTAGGCTGGCCGGGAAAATCCACTACCACATACAAGAGATCCCCTATCATGCTTTATTGGGTGGATTGGTCCCTGGTCATTCTTTACCGCTTTCCAATCCTGATCTAAACCCGGTCATGCTTTACCTGGGTGGAGAGGTCCTGTAAGGCCCAAAATTAAGACGACGTAATTCAACTGCGTGCAAATCTAGGGAATATGAAAAATGAGTAATTAATTGATTTAATTGCCTAATTGATCATGTGACATGGATGAATATATATTAAATATGATTTAATTGTCAATATGCATAAAATTATATTTTTAAGGGATATTCGAGTTGCGATTGAGGAACGAAGACCGAGGGCTGAAAAACGTAAAATATTTTTATTAAATAATTATTTTTAATGATTTAAAATATGGTTGATGGTTTTTCTGATTTTTTGAAAATAAGGAGTTTTGAAGTGATTTTATACGCCGGGGCGTAAATTTTATCGGTGTAGGTTTTTCAACAAAAATACGAACTTTTTGGCAACCCGGCTATTAAAATTCACAAACTTATTTAAGCAAAATTCTTTTAAATATTTTTAATTAAACACTAATGTGTTAAATGGGCCTAATTAACATGGTTAATGGGCCAAGGCTTTGATTAGTGTCTGATTAAATATTTAATGTGTAAAATAAATCCCATAACCAACCATATGCACGCCTCCACCCTAGCACACAAATTCAGAACTCTTTTTCACCCCAAAAACACACGGCACACACACCTCAATTGGAGGAAAGTTCGAAAGTTTGCAAGGGTTCAAGTCGCCGTCTCCTCGTCGTCGTTCTTCGATTTGTCAACGTAAAATCGTGAGTTAAATACGCGAAGACACGCATATTTCTTTCTTTCAACATCTATCACACCATATTAATCACCTAAACGTATTTTTGAAGGAACAACATGACACCCAAGTTTTATTTTCGTAACTATATGCATAGGTGTTCTAAACTTGTGTTTTTGATCTCCAGATTCATGTTTGTACGTGTTTAAGAGGGCTGCCATGATTAGGACATGATTAAGCAATGTTTTACATGAGTTTAGAGTCTTAGAACTCAACAAAAACACCACACACGATCATGAACACCAGCTGGAAGCAAGTTGTTGTCATGGTGATGATGCGGGTTTGGTTTTCGATCATGGGGGCTTGGCTTGGTCTTGGCTTGGGGTTAGGGCTATCCAGGGACGTGGTTGAGTCGAGGGTGGAGTCCTAGCCATGCTAGGACTCGAGCACCAGGGGCTGGGAGGAGTCCTAACCCACAAAGACTCTTACCGGAGAAGTTCAAGTGAAGTCGCGCAGGGAAGAGGGCTCGGTCTGGGGACTTCAGGCTGGGCTAGGGTGACTCTTTGGGGTCCTAGGTGAGTGCACGACAGGCTGGTTCAAGTGTAGGTGCCCGTCGAACCAAGTGTTCGTCGAGTGTTCACAATGAAACTCTATGTATAAACGATCTTTATTTTAATACTATTTGAAATTATTCTTTTGGCACATCTTTATTTGTATACTCATGCTAGTTGCATAGATAAAGTCCTTGAATATACAAGTAGTAGAAAGAATATGATATGCTCATATGATGAGTATCATGAAACTCATATTTGGAATACTGTATATTCTAAACAGTTCCTAGTCGATTCAGCCGCCGATAAGAAGGATATAAGCCACTTGAGTTTGAGACTAGTATATGCGATGTGAGTACCATGCTTCATTAATAGGGGACATTGTGATGTCCGAGCATGCAGATAGGTGCTCCCGGTAGAGAGCACTGAACAAGCCTCCATATAGGACTTTCCAAGTGGTTCTCACTTATCGAGTGGAAACGTCCTAGTTTATGGTTGTATACCATTGGTCCTTATGACCCGGGACAACATTGAGACTCTATATAGAGCCCAAAATTCAGTACACGAAAAACCAATGCATTTATTTAATTGTTAATTTCTTTTTTTAAATTTAAAATGAGTTTTAGCGATGCATGTATTTAAATTGAATTATTTTAATGTTTATGTGATGCACGTTAAAATGTTTTCTTGAGTTTTATGTATCAGGCGATTATTCGAAGCGGGATCGAGGAAAAAAACCGGCGACGAGTTTGGCAATTTTAAAACGTGGTATTTTATTTTAAGTTAAGGAGGGGAAATTGCGATTTATTTATTAAGTTTTTTTAGCATTTTAAAGTTTAAATTATTTATTTCACTATTTTATGATTTATAGACTTTTTGAATTTGCATTTGTGAGTGTTATTTTAATTAAGAGATTTGTTAAAGTTAGTATGGATTAAATTTTTAATTAGCATTTTTAAATAGTTAATTAAGCAAAATATTTTCCCCAAATTCTACCAAACTCACGCACACACACACACTAAAAATCGGTTTAAACACACACACACAATTATGTTTCAGATTTTCTATTTTGAGAGCAAGAAAAAAACCTAGGGTTTTTTTCCCCAAGAGAGCAGCAGCCCCTCTCCTCTTTTCCAGCATTTTTTCGTGAGTTTTCTTCAAGGAATTTAGTGCCACATTCATCCCGGATCATCTCCCGCAACCTTCCCGCGTCGGTATCGTCGTTTTGGTATTTTTAATTATCAAAAGGCATGTATAATTTGTTGTTTCTGCATCGATCTCATTATATTATGTTTTGTGATGATCATTATGTATAAAAACATATGTATGTTATGTGGAAGTTTGAGCAGAAACTTGTCGAATCGATTTTTGAACGTTTTTAGATCTGAAATTTCGTTTTTCACTGTATTTTAAATTATTGCGATTTTTTGGTCGCGATTTTGAGTAAAATTTCAACATATGAAATGTAGAACTTTTTAATACCTTCGATTTGATATACAATTCAAAATATTTGGATAAACATTGAGTGAGTTATGATTGTTTCCGTGGGACTGCTCAAACTACATTTTCTGAAAATTATGTTATTGATGTATTCTTGAAGTTTATTTGTTGTAGGCTTTGTTGGGAACATTGGGTGACTGCTGCTGCATTTAAATATTGTGAGTATGATGTGGGGTTGATGTTTGGTGCTTCGTCTCAAGTCGATAAGCACTTGGTTGCATTAGAAGTCGTAGGAAGTATTTTGGTGTCAAAATTCATGTTTATGGGTTATGTTATGTAGTTGTTGTGCATCGTTGTTGTGGGGACATATGTTTGAGTTGAATCCTCGTCATAGTGTCCTAAGTTGAGTCTCGTTGCATCGGTTTGAGTCGTTTGTGCGTGAATTTTAAAATTGCATCAAAATGTGTTATTTTGGGTTGGTTGTGCGCCGGATTAGCGCGGCAGCGCTCTCCATGGAGCGCCACAACGCCCGTTTTGCGCAAGCCTGGCGCCGCGATGCTACCCTTGTGGTGCCGCAGCGTTAGGCCTGCGGCATTGCTAGCGCCGCGGCGCTAGGTAGTACTGTTGCGCAGCACTATCCAGCGCCTAGGTGCTCGTCCATACTTTTTTAAAAAAATACTATTTTAGGCTCATGTCTTCTATTTTTGGGAAATTTTCACACATCATTTTAGGATTTGTTTCGGGGGTTGATGTCATGGCTTAGCACAATGATTAAATGAGGTCAAGTCCCGAGCGATTTATAACGTCATAAGAAAATTGTCATTTTGGGTGGTGAGCACGATTATTATGTCTAAGTATGAAAATTAAGTGCTTGAAATATTGTTAGTATGTGTAGCAGTGGCACCGAGCGAGATCCAACAAATCTCTCAACGCCAAGTAAGTATGTTTGATGTGCAAAGAAAATACTTTTAAGTTTTTGAGGTATGCTAAATGTCTTGTGACCAAATTATGTATGGGATTGAAAAGCGGGAAAGCATGACCAGGGACCAATCCACCCCGTTAAATCATGAACGGGTTTAGATCAGGATTGGAAAGCGTTAAAGCATGAACGGGGACAAATCCACCCGTTAAAGCATGAACGGGGATCTCATGTATGTGGCAGTGGATCTTCCCTGTAAGCCCAGTACTGTGATTTAGTCTGATAAGGCGATTTATGTTATGGGTCACTTGCTTTGAAACATGCTTCTACGCAAAATGATGAAGTTATGTATATACAAGTATGCAAGCATGTTTATGAAAAGTTTTCACGTTATGGCAAGTCTATGTTATGTATGTATGTTCAAGTTTAATTACAAGTTCAAGTTTCACGTATGTACGCTCTATTGTTAAGTTGCATGTGGTTTTATTGCGTACTACTCGTTTCTCCCAGTTTATACGTGTTGTAGCTTTAGACTTACTAGACTTGATCGATGCAGGTGATGATGATTTTGAGGAGACTAGGGGTGAGGACCAAGGAGCAGGCTTGGACTGAGCGGGAGGCAAAACCCGAGGACAGCCATGTTTTAAGTTTTATGAAATGATCAAAATACTCTGATTTATTTTACTGGTTACGAGATTTTAATCAAATACTTTTGGCAAACATTATTTTTAGATCTTTTGTTGCAACCACTTTTTAGACGTACAATGTATTTTATCAAATGTTGAAGGTTCACGACTTGTTTATGAAAATTTTTAATTTTTTGCAAATTACAAGTAGTGAAAAATATGGTACGTTACAGTTCGTATCAAAGCGGTGTACTTGTAAAGGGTTATGCCTACTGCCAGTTACAAGAAGATCACGAAGTCACACCTCAAGTCTGTAAGTTGTAAAATTATAAGTTCTTTCATGTATTACGCAATAAGTCATGATTTCAGCATGTGCATATTTTAAAGTTCAAATTATGTGCATCTTATGTTAATGATATTATGTTCATGCATGTTGGGTTTACGTGTTGGGTAAATTTTGGAACAGTATACCTCCTAGACGTATGGTTAACCGTGAAGCTAGGGATGAGGACAGAGAGGCTCGGAATGAGGAGAGGGTCACTCCTCCTCGTCCACCTCCGAATATGTAGGCTCAGATGCTTGCAGGGATGACGCAATTTTTCGCGCAGTTTGCGGGGAACCAGGCTGCAGCGAATGCAGGGGAGAGGCCCAGACTAGAGGCAGTCTATGAAAGATTTAGGACAATGAACCCAAAGGAGTTTTTGGGGACCACTGACCCGATGATAGCGGAGGGATGTATTAAGTCCATCGAGGTAATTTTTGATTTTATGGAGTTGACAGATGCATATAGGGTCAGGGGTGCCACGTTCCTTCTTACAGGGGACGCCAGGCTATGGTGGGAGAGTGCGTCAGTGTCAGTGAATCTACGAACACTGACTTGGGATGGTTTTAAGGAGGTTTCATAATCTAAGTACTTCACTGAGGAAGTACACTCCCGCCTTACCATGGAATTCATGGCGCTACGGCAAGGAGACCACATCGTAGCAGAGTTCGTGCGAAAGTTTGAAAGGGGGTGTTACTTTGTGCCCCTAATAGCTAATGATGCCCGGGAGAAGCTGAGGCATTTTATGGATGGTTTACGGCTGATCTTGCGTCGTGATGTCCGAGTTACTGGTCCTACTACTTATGCAGTTGCCGTGTCTAGAGCTTTGGCGGTAGAACAGGATCAGCGGGATATCGATAACGACAGACAGGGCAAGAGGCCCTATTAGGCTCCACAGCAGCCGCAGCAGCATCAGCAGCGACCCCCATTTAAGAAGCTTTACCAAGGGAAGCAAGGGAAGAACCCTTATCAAGGACCTGCGAAAGGCAAGGGTCCTATTCAGCAGCAGAAGGCGCCTCAGAGGCCTGGAAATTTCCTAGTGTGTCCTAAATGCAACCGCCAGCATCCGGGAGAGTGTCTATACGGATCAGGCAAATGCTTTAAATGTGAAGCCAGTGACCACATGTTGAAGGACAGCCGGCAGTGGAGGCAGCCGACGCAGGGAAGAGTGTTCGCCATGCATGCTCAGGAGGTGAACCCAGACTTGACATTGTTGACAGGTAACCTGTTTAATTCAGCATTATTAAATTTTCACTTTGCGTATGGGCATTTGAATTGGGACTAGTAGAGTTTTATTTGTTATTTGGTTTCTTTCATTTCATAATGATAATATTAGAACTTTTAGTATATAAGTTTTGTGTCGTGCTAACGTCTCTCAGGAAATATTTTTATAAAGAGATTAGCCACGAAGGCTCTGATAGATTCGGGGGCCACTCACTCCTTTATCTCGGAGACATTTGCTAATCATTTGGATATTAAGTCTATCGACCTCGACGTGAACTATTCAGTGATAGTCCCATCAGGGGAAGAACTATTAGCTACTAGTGTGGTCAGGGATATTGATCTAGAACTACAGGGCCACCTAGTGTATGCCGACCTGATAGTATTACCGATGCCAGAATTCGACATTATCTTGGGAATGGACTGGCTGACGAAGAACAAAGTTCTCATCGATTTCAAGAAAAGTTCAGTGTTAGTAAGACCTTTGGGTATAGAGCAGTTTCTCTTTGAGCCAGATAGATGGAGAAATTTCCCTCGCACGATCACCTGTACGCAGGCACGAAGACTGATTTCCAAGGGGTGTCAGGCTTTCTTGGCCAGCATCATTTCGACACCTGATGCACCCACTCCATCTATATCAGATGTGCCGGTAGTCAGAGACTTCCCAGATGTCTTTTCAGACGATGTTACAGGTCATCCACCAGAGCGAGAAGTATAGTTTGCAATTGATCTTATGCCAGGCACTGTGCCAATATCTAAGGCACCGTACCGATTAGCTCCAGCTGAGATTCTAGAACTCAAACAGCAGATTCAGGAGCTTCTGAACATGGAATTCATCCACCCTAGTTGCTCACCGTGGGGCGCACCAGTTCTCTTTGTGAAGAAGAAAGGCGAGAGCATGAGACTGTGCATCGATTACCGAGAACTGAATAAGTTAACGATCAAGAACAAGTACCCGCTACCTAGGATCGAGGATTTGTTTGATCAACTGCAGGGAGCTACAGTGTTCTCAAAAATAGATCTTCGATCAGGGTATCACCAGCTGAAGGTGAAAGATGCAGATGTTCACAAGACAGCCTTCAGGACCAGGTATGGGCATTACGAGTTCTTAGTGATGTCGTTTAGACTGACGAATGCTCCAGCGATTTTCATGGACCTCATGAACCGGGTATTTCAGCCTTACCTCGATCAATTCGTCATAGTGTTCATTGATGATATTCTTATTTACTCAAAGAACCAGGAAGAGCATAGTCAGCACTTGAGAATGGTTTTACAGACTCTGCAGAGTCGCAAGTTATTTGCGAAGTTCAGTAAGTGTGAATTTTGGTTGGAGAATGTAGCGTTTTTGGGACATATAGTATCTAGCAGTGGTATTGAGGTAGATCCAGCAAAGGTGGCAGCTGTTAAGGAATGGGTTGAGCCAAAGAATGCGTCAGAGATCCGCAGTTTCCTAGGTTTAGCCCGTTACTACCGTAAGTTTATTCAGGGGTTTTCGTCGATAGCAGTTCCGCTCACTTCACTGACCAAGAAGAATGCAAAATTCATGTGGAGTGATGATTGTCAGAAGAGCTTTGACACTTTGAAGCAAGCTCTTATTTCAGCTCCGGTGTTAGCCATTCCATCAGGGCAAGGAAATTTTGTGTTATACACTGATGCATCTAAGCTCGGATTAGGCGTAGTTTTGATGCAGCATGGTTGGGTGATAGCTTATGCCTCCAGATAGTTGAAGGTGCATGAGAAAAACTACCCGACTCATGATCTTGAGTTAGCTGTCGTTGTCTTCACGTTGAAGATTTGGAGACACTACTTGTATGACGAGAAATGTCAGATTTTTACTGATCACAAGCGTCTCAAATATTTCTTCACGCTAAAAAGCTGAATATGAGACAGAGGCGATGGTTAGAATTGGTAAAAGACTATGATTGCGAAATTAGCTACCATTCAGAGAAAGCTAATGTTGTGGCAGATGCCTTGAGCCGAAAAGTTGCAGTTATAGCACAGTTATCAGTACAGAGGCCTCTTCAGTCTGAGATTCAGAGGTTTGGGTTAGATGTTTATCCCAAGGGCAGAGCTCCCATACTATCTAATCTGACAGTCAAATCCAATTTGCTAGACCGAATCCGTAGGGGACAGCCTTCAGATGAGCAGTTGCTAAAATGGAGACTGAAGGATGAAGCCAAGGGCAGTGTACTCTACACAGTGTCTGATGGTATCGTGAGGTATAGAGGTAGAATGTGGGTGCCTAGTGTTGATTCGATCAGAGAAGATATCTTGTCAGAGGCACATGCATCTCCGTATTCTATTCATCCAGTAGGTACCAAGATGTATAAGGATTTGCAGGTTCTGTATTGGTGGCCAGGCATGAAGAGAGACGTCCGTCGTTGCGTATGAGAATGTCTCACTTGCCAACAGGTGAAGGCGGAAAATCAGAGGCCCGCAGGAATGCTTAAGCCACTCCCTATCCCTGAGTGGAAATGGGAGAATATTACCATGGACTTTGTCGTTGGGTTACCAAAGTCAGTCAGAGGCTTTAATGCCATTTGGGTCATAGTGGACCGACTTACTAAGTCAGCGCATTTCTTGCCAGTGAAGACGACTCTCTCCATGACGCAGTATGCAGAGCTTTATATCAGTGAGATCGTTCGATTGCATGGGATCCCAGTTTCCATCGTGTCCGACAGGGACCCGAGATTCACATCGTCCTTCGGGAAGAGCCTACATGCAGCCATGGAGACGAAGTTGCTATTCAGTACAGCTTTTCACCCGCAGACAGATGGCCAGTCTGAGCGAGTGATTCAGATCTTGGAGGATCTATTGCGAGCTTGTATAATAGATTTCCATGGGACTTGGTAATCTAAGCTACCTCTAGTGGAGTTTACCTACAACAACAGCTTCCAATCTTCTATAGGTATGGCTCCATACGAAGCATTGTATGGAAGGAAGTGCAGATCGCCGATTCACTGGGATGAAGTCGGTGAAAGAGCAGAACTTGGTCCAGAGATTGTTCAGCAGACTGCAGATGTGGTGGTCAAAATTCGAGACAGAATTAAGACCGCCCAGAGTCGTCAAAAGAGCTATGCTGACAAAAGGAGGAGAGACCTCGAGTTTGCCGTAGGCGATCATGTTTTTGTAAAGATAGAACCTATGAAGGGGGTTATGAGATTTGGGAAAAAAGGCAAGCTCAGTCCGAGGTTTATTGGGCCGTTTGAGATTCTTGACAGAGTTGGGACACTAGCTTATCGTGTAGCATTACCGCCGAATCTGGCTGGTGTACACAATGTGTTCCATGTCTCGATGCTGAGGAAGTACCTAGCTAATCCTTCTCACGTTCTGAGCTATGAGCCGTTGCAGCTGACTCCAGAGCTGTCTTATGAGGAAAGACCTGTCCCAATCCTAGACAGACAGGAGCGGAGACTTCGAAACAAGGTGACCAAGCTGGTCAAAGTCCGGTGGCTAAATCAATCAGTGGTTCTTGGGATAACGAGGCAGATATGAGGAATCGCTATCCAGAGTTGTTTGGTAAGATTTAATATCGAGGACGAAATTTATATAACTAGGGGAGGAACTGTAGAGCCTAAAATTCAGTACACGTAAAACTCATGCATTTATTTAATTGTTAATTCATTTATTTAAATTTAAAATGAGTTTTAGCGATGCATGTATTTAAATTACATTATTTTAATGTTTATGTGATGCACGTTAAAAAGTTTTCTTGAGTTTCAGGTTTCAGGCGATTATTCGATGTGTGATCGAGAAAAAGAGACCGGCGACGAGTTTGGCAATTTTAAAACGTGGTATTTTATTTTAAGTTAAAGAGGGGAAATTGCTATTGATTTATTAGGATTTTTTAGCATTTTAAAGCCTAAATTAATTATTTAACTATTTTATGATTTATATACTTTTTGAATTAGCATTTGTGTTTGTTATTTTAATTAAGAGATTTGTTAAAGTTAGTATGGATTAAATTTTTAATTAGCATTTTTAATTAGTTAATTAATCAAAATCTTTCCCCTAAATTCTACCAAACTCACGCACACACACACACTTACACACACTAAAAATTGGTTTAAACACACACACAATTACGTTTCAGATTTTATATTTTGAGAGCAAGAAAAAAAACCTATGGTTCTTTTCCCCAAGAGAGCAGCAGACCCTCCCCTCTTTTCCAGCACCTTTCCGTGAGTTTTCTTCAAGGAATTTAGCGCCACGTTTGTCCCGGATCATCTCCCGCAACCTTCACGCATCGGTATCGTCGTTTTGGTATTTTTAATTATCAAAAGACATGTATAATCTGTTATTTCTGCATCGATCTCGTTATATTACGTTTTGTGATGATGATTATGTATAAAAACATATGTATGTTATGTGGAAGTTTAAGCAGAAACTTGTCGAATCGATTTTTTAATGTTTTTAGATCTGAAATTTTGTCTTTCACTGTATTTTGAATTACTGCGATTTTTTGATCGATATTTTGAGAAAAATTTCAACACATGAAATGTAGAATTTTTAATACCTTCGATTTGATATAAAATTCTAAATATTTGGATAAAAATTGAGTGAGTTATGACCTTTTCCGTGGGACTGCTCAAACTGCGTTTTCTGAAAATTATGTTATTGATGTATTCTTGAAGTTTATTTGTTTCAGGCTTCGTTTGGAACATTGGCTGACTTCTGCTGCGTTTAAGTATTGTGAGTATGATGTGGGGTTGATGTTTGGTGCTTCGTTCACGTCGATAAGCCCTTGTGGCTCCGCAGCGCTAGGCCTGCGGCATTGCTAGCGCCGCGGCGCTAGTGCCTAGCGCCTAGGCGCTAGGCAGTACCGCAGCGCAGCGCTATCTAGGCGCTCGTCCATACTTTTTAAAAAAACACTATTTTAGGCTCATGTCTTCTATGTTTTGGGAAATGTTCACACATCATTTTAGGATTTGTTTCGGGGGTTTATGTCATGGTTTAGCACAATGATTAAATGAAGTAAGTCCCGAGCGATTTAGAACGTCATAAGAAAATTGTCATTTTTGGTGGTGAGCACGATTATTATGTCTAAGTATGAAAATTAAGTGTTTGAAATCTTGTTAGTATGTGCAGCTGTGGCCCAGAGCGAGATCTAACGAATCCCTCAACGCCAAGTAAGTATGTTCGGCGTGCAAAGAAAATACTTTTAAGTTTTTGAGGTATGCTAAATGTCTTTTTACCAAATTATGTATGGGATTGGAAAGCGGTAAAGCATGACCAGGGACCAATCCACCCCGTTAAATCATGAACGGGTTTAGATCAGGATTGGAAAGCGTTAAAGCATGAACGGGGACCAATCCACCTGTTAAAGCATGAGTGGGGATCTCATGTATGTGGCCGTGGATCTTCCCTGTCAGCCCAGTACTGTGGTTTATTCTGATCAAGCGATTTTTGTTATGGGTCACTTGCTTTGAAACATTCCTCTATGCAAAATGATGAAGTTATGTATGTACAAGTATGCAAGCATGTTTATGAAAAGTTTTCACGTTATGGCACGTGTATGTTATGTATGTATGTTCAAGTTTCATTACAAGTTCAAGTTTCACGTATGTACGCTCTATTTTGAAGTTGCATGTCGTTTTATTACTTACTACTCGTTACTCCAGTTTATACGTGTTGAGTCTTTAGACTCACTAGACTTGATCGATGAAGGTGAGGATGATTTTGAGGAGACCAAGGGTGGGGACCAAGGAGCTGGCTTGAACTGAGCAGGAGGCTAAACCCGAGGACCGCCATGTTTTAAGTTTTATGAAATGATCAAAATACTCTGATTTATTTTACAGGTTACGAGATTTTAATCAGATACTTTTGGCAAACTTTATTTTTAGATCTTTTGTTGCAACCACTTTTGAGACGTACAATTTATTTTATCGAATGTTGAAGGTTCACTACTTGTTTAAGAAATTTTTTAATTTTTCCGCAAATTACAAGTAGTGAAAAGTACGGTACGTTCCACTCTATATGCTAGAATTGCACTTTGACTTGTTTACCGACTCTCATGGGGTCATCAGGTGGCAAGGTTGGGTGTTCTATCGAAACATATAGGAGTCGATGCATTTGTAGTCGGGGATTCACCGCTTACCTACGGGTATGGATATCTTATGTATATGTAGTATGAAATCTCTGATCAGAATGATGGTGGTAATTATGAATGGGGTTTAATAGATTACACCATCAATGCAACTACGACATGACACATAGTATCGATTCTTTGGCATCTCTCAATAAACCAATAGTTGTCGAATCTGTCGGGATATATGAGATGAAGGGACCGTACTGTACGCTAACCATAATAGATTGGTTCTTGCAGGCACTATCATTTGATAACTAGAGAATCATGCAAGCGATGCTGCTAGGCGTTTAACATGATTGGTTGGGTACTATCATACTTGAGTTCTGACGTTCTTATTATCAAGGAGTTGATAAATAAGAATGGAGCAACTGGGGTATGCTAATATAAAGACATGTTTAGTCTCGAATCAATATGAGATGTGAACCCACGGCTAGTTGTATCATTGAACCATTGATAGTCACACAAGTGCTAACTTTTTAGATCCCGTTGAGAAGTAAAATAGTTCAATGTGTTGAAAGGCTTATAAAGGAGTTTATAAGTATAAATAAAATAGAAGTATGACTTCTATAAGAAGATTATGGGGAATGCAACTTTTAATTTGTGGAAGTGTTCCTAAATTAAAAGTTGGCCAAATAAATTATGTATTTGAAAATTGTGATTTTCATAAACATTATTATGAACTAAATTAAATTAATTCAAGTGTTGAATTAATTAAACACGATTGGGCCTAGTAGAGTCCAAATAATTAAATTAATTCAAGTGTTGAATTAATTAAATAATATTGTGTCTTGTAGAGCCCAATTAGAAATAATTATTCAACTAGTGGGCTTGAGTAAAATCAAGTAAAGTTTAAATGGTCTCAAATGTGTTTGAGATATTTAAATAAAAATCCATGGGCTTTGTAATAGTTACAAACCCAAATAGAATTGCATGCATGGGAGGTGAAGGGTTGGGAGACTATTTTTTCAATATCAAAGGCATGACATGCACATGCTTACTTTAACTTTTTCAAAAACCAAGAAAAGTCTTCCAACCTCTTCCATTATTCTCTCATGGCCGAAACTTCTACCATTATTCTCTCCAATTTTCTTCTTTATTTTTGTTGAGAAAAGCCCACACTTCTCAATGAAAAATACTCTAATTTTTCTAGTGCAAAATTAGAGTGGGTCTACTTTGTTAGTGGTGGACCTAATTTTGAAGGAAGGAGTCCATTTGAGCAAGGTGTGGTGTTGGAAGCTTGTAAATTGTCTACCTTCAAGAGCTAAGTTGTTTACAACTTAGTTGGAGCCAAAACATCAATCCTTGTGATTGATAGGTAAATATCTCTTAAACACACTATGAATGTCATTTTGTGTTTTATTGTACTTGCTACACATCTTAGTAGAGGTGCTCGGTTTTCTTAATGAAAAATAATTTTGAAACTTCCGTTGCGTATCCGGGAACCTTAATCAATCCCCTTTCAAGTGATATCATGAGCTATGGTTACTATTTGGTGTAGCATATACAAGATATTATATTGAGGTCAATTTTTTACCACATGAGATAATTTGTTGCAACAAAAATCAAGGCCGTTTCTGGGGGGTTTTTGCTGCCCATTTCGGGCAGCCCCTCAAACGGGTAGCAAGGGCAGCCCCGAACAGCCCCTTTCAAAATAAAAAAATAAAAAAATTTTGTAAGTTGGTTGGAATCCCGCGACGGAGCTCCGGTGACGGCGGTGACGACTAGGGTTTCTAAAAGTGTTTTGGATTATCAAAGTGTTATGGGCTTTGAAGTTGTTGGGTCATTAGATGGCTAACATATTTGTGAAATTTAAATGGGCCAAAATGTTTTTGGTGAAAAATGATTTTTTGGGCCCTTAAGTTTAAATTTTCAAAAGTTGTACATATTTTCTCATAAAATAAATAATTGAAGTTGGACTTTAATTATTTATAGTAAATGGTGATTTACATGAAATTCGATTATAAATAAATTAATTAGAAAGTACACAAATGAGTTTGTTTATTTTGTTGATTTAGATTATAATCGGGGCGGTTAGTGATTGGATTAATATATATAATATTGGATCAGCTGATTATTGTGATAATTAATTGATGGTGTATGATATGTGATATTATGCATGAAGGATGATCAAAAGCCCAAGCCCAATTTGCTAGGTGTATGCTAGGATATTTTGTGTTGAATGATTGTAATAATTATCAATTTATAAAGTGGGCTTGCTTTATGGCCCGTTCCCACCGCATGAGATGTATCCTTATTTGCCATGGATATTTAATTGTAAATATTAGTATAGTGGAAGATCAAGATTGGAAGATGGTGGCCTTGATGATTATGAAGATCGAAGACATGTAAATATTGGAGGCTTATGTAATAGTTCCATTTGCATCCCATGCATTTCCCTAGGATTGGACCTAGGCCCGTGTTTAGCTCACACAGACCATTAGTGTTGGGGCGATTGATCATCCTTGTTTAGTTTACTGTTTATAATAAATGCATGATATGTTATAAATAATGAGTATGTGCGTTATTATTATGATAATAACAAAGTTGCATGAATTCGGCAAACATACGATCAAACATGGCGAGCTTTTAAATAAAATTACTAATGAGACCTTTCAAAATTAAAAACCCTCATTTTGAATAAGATTCAAAATTAATATCAAGCCCGAAAAAGGGAATTATAAAGGTGTTTATAATTTCCATGTCTTCCATCGACAATGGGTGCATGATGAACGCTTTCCGTGTTCGGGGCTCGGCTCATATTATTGGGGGGCCCTGGACACCGGAAAGCTGTGACATCCATTGACATTGTGATCTGAACTACATGGAACTCCCATGATTTCGGCTCATATTATTGAGGGAACTCATGGAGACCGTCCATTAAGGTTCAACATCGATGGGTAAGGCTTGACACGTAAAGATGAACGATGTCATATTATTGTGTCATAATCAAACGTGAGACAAAAGTTTACGTAGAGGGTTGCATGGAGATGCAATTTGAAACTTCCTTTTAGGAATTATGATAGGCTGATATTATTCGGGATCATAATTTGCTAATTGGAACTTACATACCTACTGAGGAAAGGAGTTTCTCGTTTTCACTAGAGGGTAGTGAAAGATGTCAAAACAGTGGAATAAATATTTATAAAGTAAAATTCCATACTTTATATTTTACTTAATATTTTAAAATAGTCATCAACATTTATATATTCTTTTTCAGTGCAAATTTGACAATGTCTTCGATACGCAACCCATTATCGGCAATACTCGACAAACACATATTAACTGGACCTAATTACGTCAATTGGCTAAGAAACCTGAAACTCGTCTTGAATTCGGAAAGGATAGCATATACACTTACTGAGTCACCCCCTGTTGAGGCTCCGACTGACTGCACTCCAGAGGAATTGCAGACATACAAGGAATAGTGTGACCATGACTTGAGAGCCAAGTTTTATATGCAGGCTTCTATGAATGATGAGCTGCAGAGGCGTTTTGAGGATGCAAAGAATGCTGCTGACATTCATTTGCTTCTCAAGGAGCTCTTTGGTGAGCAGATTCAACCTCTTAGGCTTGCTACTGTCAAGAAGCTGATCACTTTGCGCATGCGGGATGGGGCCTCGGTCCATGAGCATGGCCTGAAGATGATTGGGCTCGTGGACAAGCTCATTGGCATGGATCTTATGTTGCCTTCAGAGTTGACCACTGACGTGTTGCTCTTGTCGCTGCCTAGCTCATTTGATCCTTTTGTGGTGAATTTCAACATGAAAAAGCTGGAGCCTACCCTTGAGGAGTTGGTGAAAATGCTTGTTACCTTTGAGTCCACCATCAAGAAAGAGAAGTTGGTTCTTTATGTAGGTTCTTCATCTGGTGCGCAGACCGGTCCACATGGGAAAGGAAAGAAGCGTTCTTTCCAATGTCCCCAGAAGAATGTTCCCTCGAAGAGGCAAGCTCCGAATCCCGTTGTGGCAGCCACACCAGTTAAGGTTGACAAGACTGTTGACATATGTCATCACTGCAAGAAGATTGGACATTGGAGGCGTAACTGCAGAGAATATCTTGCCCAGAAGATTTCTGGAAACCGTATGTTCTATATTGAAGTAAACATCTCTACTATTTTATTAAAGCTTTGATGCTCATAAAAACTGCTCCTGCGGACACCAAGTTTTTTTTCCCCTCTACCCTTTTGCTTCACCTCAATAATATTTTTCTCTCTCAAAATCACTCCAAACATATTCTTGCTTTACCTTCAGAAATTACGCTTCTCTCACACAGACTCTGCACAATTCTCTCAGATATCGTTGCTTTACCTTCATAGATTCCGCTTCCCTCTGCACGATCTCCTCCAACATATACTCGGTTGAAGCCTCGACAAACCCAACACCACATCCATTGTTGTCCTGTCTCCCGGTTCAAATTCACTTTTCTGGCGAAGAAATCTTAAGTGTCCTCTGGTAAGTTCGGAAATATCTTCCTCTCCACTGCTTTCAACCGATCTGATTGTTATTCGTTTTGAGTTCCGTATTTAAATTTTGAAATTTCAATGTTGAATTTGATTGAGGTAACCTATTTTTTGGTTGAATTTCGGCTTCTCATTATATCAAATTGCGTTTAATGTCGGGTTGAAATGACACGTTCGAATTAAACCAAATTGGTTTTTATGGCTGCTAGATTTTGTATGTTATTAAATCAAATACATCTTTTTCGTATGTTCCTGCCACCATAGAGATGTTGCTATGTTTAGTCATCCGAAAGTTGTCTCTAACTACTACCACTTCTGAGTTTTTTGGCATTGATACCGATATTGCCTCAATCCTTACCTGTTAACCCAACAGCGATTTTGTGACTGGATTTGCCCCATCTAAGTATGTTGTATAGCCTGCTTCAGCTATAACGGGGTTCAACACATACTCATTGTGAGCTCTATTGTTTTTTTAGTCGATTCTTCTTTCCTCTTCATTTTTGGATGCTAAACCTTGGGGCAAAAATTACTTTGTAGGTAGATTACGCATGTAGTCCAGAGGAAGTTCAGGAGAATTTCCAATCATGTGGGACTGTGAATAGAGTAATTATATGGACTAACAAGTTTGGACAACCGAAGGGATATGCATATGTTGAGTTTCTTGAATCATAAGCTGTTGAACAATCTATACTTCTTAATGAATCGGAACTTCAAGGCCGACTGTTGAAGGTGAAGTAACATCTTGCGTGTGTTTGTTAGGCATATTCAACACATGGGCTCATAAAGCAGTATTATTGAACACAAAAATATAATTAATGCCTCCACGTATACCAAAACTTCTCACACATATAAGCACATAATAAAGTTACGGCCTTTCTTCTTCCTCGATTTTTTGAGTTTTTATCATAAATTTATTAGCATCAATCTCACTAAAACATGAAATCTAATTGAAATATGGTGTTTCTCGCATTCATCTAGGGAATTGAAACGTGGATTCTCCGACAAACATGTGTTGAATCCATTCGAAGCAAGTTACCTCTTTGATTAGATTATCAGTTCAAATACTAAGCTTTTAATGTGTGATTGTGTATTGGGATTGTTTTTCTTGAAATTATGGGTGTCATAAGAAATATGGTTTCAAACTTGGTTGTGTATCCTACGAATGAGAGATCTCTAAAGTTGTGGTATTTTTATGATGAGACATTACTTTTGTGATTTTGTCCATTAAAGTAGATATTTAATTGCATAACAGTATGTATAACAGGGTTCAACACATACTCATTATGAGCTCTATTGTTTTTTTAGTCGATTCTTCTTTCCTCTTCCTTTTTGGATGCTAAACCTTGGGGTGAAAATTACTTTGTAGGTAGATTACGCATGTAGTCCAGAGGAAGTTCAGGAGAATTTCCAATCACGTGGGACTGTGAATAGAGTAATTATATGGACTAACAAGTTTGGACAACCGAAGGGATATGCATATGTTGAGTTTCTTGAATCATAAGCTGTTGAACAATCTATACTTCTTAATGAATCGGAACTTCATGGCCGACTGTTGAAGGTGAAGTTACATCTTGCGTGTGTTTGTTAGGCATATTCAACACATGGGCTCATAAAGCAGTATTATTGAACACAAAAATATAATTAATGCCTCCACGTATAACAAAACTTCTCACACATATAAGCACATAATAAAGTTACGGCCTTTCTTCTTCCTCGATTTCTTGAGTTTTTATCATAAATCTATTAGCATCAATCTCACTAAAACATGAAATCTAATTGAAATATGGTGTTTCTCGCATTCATCTAGGGAATTGAAACGTGGATTCTCCGACAAATATGTGTTGAATCCATTCGAAGCAAGTTACCTCTTTGATTAGATTATCAGTTCAAATACTAAGCTTTTAATGTGTGATTGTGTATTGGGATTGTTTTTCTTGAAATTATGGGTGTCATGAGAAATATGGTTTCAAACTTGGTTGTGTATCCAACGAATGAGAGATCTCTGAAGTTGTGGTATTTTTATGATGAGACATTACTTTTGTGATTTTGTCCATTAAAGTAGATATTTAATTGCATAACAGTATGTATAACATAGTTCAACACATACTCATTATGAGCTCTATTGTTTTTTTAGTCGATTCTTCTTTCCTCTTCCTTTTTGGATGCTAAACCTTGGGGTGAAAATTACTTTGTAGGTCGATCGATTATGCATGTAGTTCAGGAGCATTTCCAAACATGTAAGACTGTGAATAGAGTAACTATACGGAGTAACAAGTTTGGGCAACCGAAGGATATTTAATGTACATTGATTGTTTTTATGTACATTGTTGCATTCTTAAATGTTTCGTGGGTGTTACTTCCTTCTTATTTTGATACCTTCTACATCATTAAGGCTCTTGAATTTTGGGTACGCATGTTCATTCAAGTAATATTTAAATGTTACAGACTTCATTAGAGGTCGGGGCATCATTCATGTATTCATCCCTCATCTCTGCACCCCAACCAAAAAAAAAATCAATGTTGTTCAAAAAAATGTCTATTTACTGTTTTCCTTGATGTGTTGGTCGTGAAGTTCATATGATTTACATGCTCTGTTTGTTCCAAAATTCCATTTTACCCATTGTTTTTCATTCAACCTGTTGACACAAAAATAATTAAATTAAATAAAAATTGATGAGAATGGGATACGGGCTTCAACATTCACACATTAAAATTTTATTCCTTTGTGATTTGCCACATTTTGCGGTTTGGATTCGTAACTCAATGTTCCTTGATGCATTCTCAATAACATGAATGTAATATTCAACAAAAAAAATACTACTATGCTAATATAATGATTTCAATTGTTTTTGGTCTTTTTGTTTTGAGGTATGAGATGTGTGAGCTTTTTCATTTACAAAATGTTTGACAACTACGAACCTCATTTAATTTTAAACTGATTTTGCCAAATTTTGATTTGCATCTAGAATATAATGTTGTCATTATGTATTTTTTTATTCAAGCTTCCGAAATAAGGTTGGTAATCTTTAATTTTTCTTTTTGGTGATATAATGCTATAACAGAGGTATATATTTAGCAAATCAATGCTAAAGGTTGTACTGTATGTAAGGTGTGTATTTTTTCAAGCCGAAGGTTCCTTCTTACAAAGAGGTATTGTATCTGTATGTTCTATTTATTTTGTATGTTTAGGTTGAACTATGGTATTATTCTATAAAATGAATATTTTCTTATTACACATTATCAAAGAGGATTAACCTTATGCATAAAATGCTTAAATATATCTACAACTCGAATTTTTTTTTTTTCAATTTATTAGGTGAATCAAGAAGACAAATTGTAGGTTTTTATATTCAATAAATTTTAGTTAGACAATTTTTTTACTATTTGTTTACTTCTTTTACATTGAAGTTTATCATTATTTCACATGAGATGATATTACTGCTTCAAAATAATATTATTTTTTATGATCAACACCTATATCATGTGAGGTAACAAATTGAGTTTGACATATTTATTTAAGCTTTGGAATCCTTTTCTTTTCATGGATCAAGTACAAATTTTTTTACTGTCATGGTATTGTAAACTCACGAAGGTTCAATATATTAGCACAAAGGTTTAATATATTAGCATCATATATTCATGACACACGCAACGCGTGTGCCTCGGTGGCTAGTTTTAATTAACTCTACTTCTTGGGTATTGGATATCGGCTGTGGCCCACATCTCTGTAATGATTTACAGGTCATGGGAAGAAGTAGGAGGCTCAGGGAAGGTGAGACCTTCTTGAGGATGGGCAATGGAGCAAGAGTTGCTGCGAAAGCCGTGGGAGATGTTTACTTGTTATTGAACAATGATTTTAAGTTGATTTTGAGAGATGTTTTGTTTGTACCTGAGTTTGTTTATTTAGAAAAGGTGTTTGCAACATTTACAAGAATGAATGTTTAATAGCTACTGGAGAACTTGAAAACGATCTCTGTAACTTAAAATTGAAAGATATTCCACTAAACAATGTCCAAGCAATAACAATAAAGAAGTGAAAGCAAGATACTCTTAATACGGCACAATTATGGTATTCTTGATTAGGACATATTTCCCTAAGAAGGATGAACAAGCTAGTAGGAGTGGGCATGTTTGATATGTCTGATATTAATTCTCTCCCAACTTGTGAATCCTGTCTAAAAGGAAAGATGACCAAAATTCTCTTTAAGGGCCATGTGGAGCGAGCCAAAGGGTTATTGGATTTGATCTATACCTATGTGTGCGATCCGCTTAGCATCACCACTAAGCATGGACATGCTTACTTCATCACCTTTACAGATGAATTTTCGAGTTATGTGTATGTGTATTTGATGAAATACAAATCTGAAACCTTTGAAATGTTCAAAGAATTCAGAAGTGAAGTAGAGAAACAATTGGGACGAAGCATCAAGTCACTTCGATCAGATCGAGGTGGTGAGTACTTGTGTAAAGGCCTAGAAATCCGTGCTTCAAAAACTGCGGAAAATTTAAAAATTTTCTTTTAAACTAAATAAAATATCCTGTTCATAGATAAACTGTTAAATAATGTATAATATTTAAAAATAGCAGCGGAAGAATTTATTGTTTGCAAAATAACTGTTTAAAATAATCCAACGACAGATAAAATGTCTGATCATAAAAAAATGATAAATGCTGAAAATGAGGTCCTCGAGTCCCACTACTGCCGACTCAAGCTGGCTCACTGATCCCCGCCCTCGGTCCCGACATCATCAGTACCTACAACAATCAAGTCTAGTGAGCCTAAAGACTCAGCATGCATATATCGTAACTAACAAGTAAATAAATAATAAAGTCGCATGCAAGTGAAAATTTTCTGTACTGAGGTGTAACGTAAAATATCATTTCAATGATAATTATAGTACGTGCATAACTGAACTGAAAATATCATAGTGAAAATGTTTGCTCCTTGGAGCCCTGTAATGAAATAACTTGTAATAATTTTCTGGTGAGATTATGGTCTACGCAAGTGGTCCCTGAACTGAGCTGAACTGAACTGACCGGTAACTGGCGACCGGGCCGGTAACTGGCGACCGGACTTAAGAATGATAGTAAAGTGACCACAAGCAATATCGCATAAATCTCAAAATGAATATTTGCACGTAATATAATTAACTAACATAATTAAATATGAACAATTTCGATCTTCTTGCAATAAAATCATGTACTTGCGATATTTAAAAATACCTATATGGCTTGATTGAAGAGTGAAAGAAGATATAAACATGCCTTGGTTTGTTTTGACAGAAAACAAACGAAATAACGACGCGGCGCGGTGGAGACGGAGTGCTCTTCACTTTCTTACTTTTTCTCTCTTAATTCTTTTAAACCAAGCATGCACCATAATTATTATAATAGCGTAAAAATCGTAAACGTGATGCATGAACATTTAAAAATATCATGATTTGTGTTCAGGGCGCTGCCAGGACCAAAATCTCACCCCAGGTGTAAAATGACCATTTTGCCCTTGGAAACCCAAAAATTATCGTTTCAACCCTGAACCTATAAAATTATCCCGAAGCTTACCAAACTCCTTAAAAATGTCCCAAAACATATTTAAAAGTGTTCTTAAACGTAAACTCGTGCCCAAATCACGGCTTATCTAATTCGTTTTAAAACTCGGACCGGTGTCCCGGTTTTAACCCGAATCAAGCCAAAACTTAACCAAAACTTTCTCAACTTTTTACCACACTTAATAAACATCAAAAAGGTCCTAAAAACCTCAAAACCAGACCTTTAGACACTTGAATAATAGGCCAGAAAGCTGCTGTAATTTACAGCATGTGCTAACCCACCCGAGAACCCTAGCCACCATCCTTCCCATACCAACGCTCCTAGCCCTTAGCCAATGGGACCAGCCCCTAACCCACCACACCTGGACCACCCTCAGGTCCTTCTAGGTCTGCTGAACTCACGGTCACGCCCTTGAGCAAGTCGCAAGTCGCAACTCACCAACAACCGTACACCTAAGAGAGCACACCCGCGGCCACAACCACAACAATGCTCCTACGGTTCTACAAGCCATACCAGCATGATTTCTAATCCTCCATTCCACATTTTGTCCTCACATTCAGTCCCAAAACTCACAAGAACCGCAGCCCCTTGCACAGCACACAGTAAAACGTGAGTAGTTGTTAAAACATGAAAGAAAAACCACCCAAAAACCTTCGATCTTCATGCTGTGCGATAGATCGAAATTTTCATGTACAAAGACACATATAACAGCAGATATACAACGCATGTGATGCAAAAATAAAAGTACGGGGTGTGCCTTGGTGATTATTTAAGAGCAAATGATCGAGGAACAAACGGCCTAGAGGAGGAGTTCTTGCTTGAAGTGAAATGGTGACACCGAGACCTTTAGTTGCTGCACCTCACGAAGATGATGACTGAGTGGAGGGGATGGGCGGCTGGGTGGGAGGGATTAGTTTAGGTTAAGGAGTGGTTTAGGTTAAATAAATAATAATCAAATAGCTAATGGGCCTAACTTGTTTAATTAAAAGATTAAAAAGATAATTAAGCCCAATAAGCTTAAAAATAGGCCCATTAAATCCAAACACACTCCCGAAAAATATTTCGTGTTAAAAAGATTTTGAAAAGATTAGTCGAACCATTAAAAAGTCTCCCGATTCGATAAAATTTGCGTACCGTTAAAATTAAAATCATGCGGGTAAAATACCCAATAAAATCTCATTTTTGAAAAATACACTTAAAAAAATTTAACTTAATTTATAAAAATAAATCGTGTAATAAAATATTTTTCCTGAAAATTCTCCGTTCTTCGTTCCTCGATCGAACATGAAGTGCACCTAGAAACCCTAATGCATGAACTTTTAAAGTTTCATGAATTAAATCCTATCATGCATGAATTATGCATAAAATGTACAAAAATAATTAAACACAAATTCATGGAATAAACATGCATTTTATGCTTTAAAACAATTTAATAAAGTACCAAAGAATTTAATAACTCGCATGCATGTGGTTCATGTGGACCTTCAGATTTTCGAGACGTTACAACTTGAATGCCGAGTTCCAAGAATATCTTAGTGAGAATGAGATTCTCTCGCAGTGGACTCCTCTTGCTACACCACAGTTGAATGGTGTTTCAGAGCGTCATAACCGGACTTTGATGGACAAGGTTAGGTCTATGATGGGGTTCACGGAGTTGCCGCCATCCTTTTGGGGATATGCGCTTGAGACAGCGGCACTGTTGTTGAACAATGTCCATTCAAAGGCAGTTGATAAGACACCATATGAGATATGGACGGGCAAGCCTCCCAAATATTCTTACCTTAGAAGATGAGGATGCCCTGCTTATGTGAAGCAGGTAGTGAGAGATAAATTGGATAGTTGATCTACTTTATGTTACTTTGTGGGATATCCAATGAATTCAGTTGGATATTTTTTCTATCATCTCCAAGAGACAAAGGTGTTTGTTTCTAGGAATGCAACCTTTTTGGAAAAGGAATTTCCATTGGATATGTTGTCACTTTGATTGTTGCACTCCCAAGAGCAGGTTGTCCACAAGTAGTATAATTCAGTGACTCCGATATCGTATCCACATGGAAGCTAAGGTAATTACAAGTCCACTACAATGTCTTTTTGTTTTGTTTTTGTTTTTGTTTCTTTTTAATTTTAACTGTTTGAATCTTTAATAGGTAAATTTTAATTGTTCAAATTTTAATTTAAGTAGTTGAGATTAAAGGATTCACTCTTGGTATTTTAATAAAGTTGACATTAACGAACAATATTGAAATCCACTTAATAAAATGGTTCCAATATATTAAATAATCATATTAACATTATGTTATAAATTATTATCTTATAAGTATATAATATATACCAAAACTTATAAATGTGGTCAAGTATTTATTGTGCTATATATAATTGTGAACACTGAATCAAGGTTCCCACTTTAAATGGTTGGTAATACCAAACTAACATTTAAATGGATCCTAGAATTTAGTGTAACATATAGCAACAATAAATCAAAACTCCCACTTATAAGTAGGGTATAAAAATACTTAAAGAAATAAATATAACATAAACAATAAATAATGATTAAATAATATAAAACATAGATTCTTACCTTTTAATAACCTTATTATCATGCCAAGAGTTTCACCTTATCATCTCAACTTTAGGAAGTTAGCTATTCATTATTCAAAGTGTAAAACTTTGAATATGAAATTAACATGCTAATTGTATTTAAATGAAGAAATAAAAGAAAAATATAGAGAGAAATATTATGAACTCAAAGGTTTGTTCATAGAATGAGGGATATCTCAATACATTACAATGCACCCCTATTTATAGCTAAATTTGGGGAGACAACCACAAATAAAATATTATTTTTTTACACATAAGTCTTCATTAATGGTGTTCCAAGATATTATATTATATTACACATCACTTTTGAAAATCTTCTTCTCCGAATTTGCTTCTTCACATAAAAAGAAACATGTGGATAATTGAGTTGTCTAGTTGTGGTAATTTTTTCAAATCATTTGACCAAGTAATTTGAGAGTTATGGTCAAAATATTAGAGCATGGTAAAACTGCCACTCCTTTGGTAACTTTATTTGTTGCTTAATTTGATCCCAATTGTGAGAGGATTTTTATCTCATGCTAGTCAACAATGTTGTAGATATTATAATCAACTTTCTGCAGGTCCAAGAATCATCTTAATCCCATTTGCAACGCCAGGTTTATTCTTGTTTTATCGAACCTGTAAAAAATAGTAAAAACTTGTAATTACACAACAACTTATATTTTATACAATTTATTATAAAACATATAATATTTAAACATTTAATAAAACAAAAACTATATATTTATATTATAAAACATTTAATTAATGTACAATTTTTATGTTTATCACACCTCCCAACCAGCTTATTGCTAGTCCCTAGCAATTTAAGCGTTAATAGCAATACAAAACATATTGATTAATTTAAATAGAAATGTAATCAAAACTATCTAAGTGTTTAAATTAAATTTGAAAACTGTCAAAGTTATATAAAGATCATTATAAAAATAATTTATGAAATAATTTGAGATGATCAATTCAAAGCTTATTTCAGGTAGTTAAATGTACACTGCCTTCAGAAATTCCTAGTAAGAGTCTCAACTCTATATCCTCACAGGTTAATAAATGTTTCAATTTATGGCAACGATTTCTCTCATGGAGTTGGAATACAGATAAATGCTCAGAAAAATGGTTTACAGAATGCAGACAGACAAACGAGCCAAACTAATCAAAAGATAGAAAATCCATTGATTCAAAATCTAGTTGTTCTTATTATATATTTTTTCCTGATTTTTTTTTCATAACATCATGGAATCAGACTAAGTTTATGCTTCTTGACCACATATTTATTTAATTTGTACAATAAATTTCTCTCTTTCTTTTTTTTTTTTTATGAGAGATATATGGGTCGTAGCATATAACTTAAAAATTACATAGATCTTCAATATCTTTCTTTTTGTATTTTTCTCCTTTTTTTTTCAGGAAATATCATTTTTTTTTCAAAATAAGAACTCAAGATCTAAACAATAGATAGTCTCTCTCATGATCAATAAAGGCTCGAAAGCTGTTTTCTCAGTCCTCTCCACTCACTCACAAAATATGTGTGAGTTTAAAATTTTAGGCACTCTTATAAGGTATATCTTGGGCCATATACTTTAATACCTGATTTTATCACAATGGTTAATCACTCAAAAAGATTTCATAAATCATATTTTTATATTGATCAGAATATTAAAATTGATTTTTTTTTTCAAATAAAAATTTAAACATTCTTAAATAGATTAATGCATGTTCTAATTTAAATCTTTCAAACATGTAATGTATGACATTTTTGCAAAAATTACTAAGATACAAACAATAAACATGATTTTATTTTAAAATAATATATATCTATTTTTTATTTTTTTTTAATTTTTTTTTATAAGTTTGTTCTCCCCCCAATCAGAATATGACATTGTCCCTAATGTCAAAATAACTATTAATAAAGAGTACATAATGAAAGAGATATCACCTGGAATTTTATTGAAGATAACAAACTGAAACAAACGCAAACCAATCCACGACTTTTGAATCAATGATCCAACTTCCTTTTCTTACTGCTTGATTGCGACCAATTGATCTTTGTTATCATCGGATCAGGTTTATGAACAAAAGCTTCCAAATCATCAATTAATTGGTCGGCAGTCGAAGCAGAGATGAGCATCCTTCGTGAATTTTCTGAAATGAAATTCTGTTCCACAGCTTTATCAAGAAATGTCAACAAACTGTCATAATAATTATTGATATTCAACAAGCCCACAGGTTTATTATGGATATTAAGTTGTGCCCAAGAAACAGTGTGAAAAATTTCTTCTAATGTACCAAAACCACCTGGTAGTGCGATAAAAGCATCAGAATTTTCAATCATTTTTGTGATTCTTTCATACATAGAAGAAACTTTTAATTCCTCACCAATCGTAACACCTGTAATATTTCCTTCAGCTAAAGCTGTAGGAATAATACCCAAAACCTGACTACCTCCAAGATGAGCAGATGTTGAAACAGATCCCATTAACCCAATATTACCTCCCCCATATACCAAGTGAATTTTTCTCTCAGCCAATATCTTTCCAAGATTATTCGCTGCTTCTACAAACACTTCATTTTTTCCAGGACTCGACCCACAAAATACACAAATATTTTTCAATGATTGTGCAGAGGTTCCAGCCATGTTTTTTTTTACTTTTTTTTTTTTTTTTCTGCGAAAATAGAGAGAAAGATGAGAGATTTTATAGGGGTAATATGTTATCAGGACAAAACTATGGGTCACAGTTGTAAACAGAATAAACAGTAAAAACAATAATGACACACATGCATGTAAACAGTAGTGTGATTGTGGCTCACAATTTTCCTCTGGTTTTACGTCCAGAAACGGCTTCAACGCCTTCTATGAGTCGAGGATATGCTTCCCATCCAATTTTCTTATAAATTGGCAAACAGGGTCTTTTTTAGTCGGATTCCCAAGACTATGACGCTCATCTTGGAATTGTTTCCATAAACGGAGAAGTTCAATATGCACATGTCCACTAGAATGCGTCTCAAGAGTCAATAAGATGTTATCTAAAGACTCCTTACTCAGCCCATTCTTAATGAAACCAATTTTATCTTCTCTGTTATTGGAAACACATCCCAAAGATCTGCATCGTTTGTCACAAGTCCATCTTGCACACTTATGACAAACCCCTAAACTTTTGGCCCTTCGTTTTTTCGCATAAGTGCTTTTTCCTAATCCAGGCAAATACCGAATGAGCAATGATTGTGGAACTTCTCCTCCTAATCGGACCTTAGCTTCTATTACAAGACGAATATCTTCTGGAATTCCTTTTTGCATTAGCAATCTCAATCTTTCACACCTTCCTGCATAAATTTTTCTTAGAACATTTTCAGAAACAGAGGGAAAATATTTACAAATTTTTGAGAGAATTTCATCCATTTTGAAAAGAAAAGAAATGTTTTTTTTTATTTTTGTATCAGCAATTATGGGAAACTGATTAAACCGACTATGAGAGTCACGGAGTACCGTTATCCGCCATTTAACCGGGAAAATAAAAAGATTAAGGAAACCTGAAATAAAAACAAACAAAATTAAATGCAACACAAAAAAAATCAAGGATCGGAAAGGGAAATAAACTCTTCTTGAAAAATTTCATTTTCTAAAAATGGTTTAAGCCTTTGTCCATTTACTTTAAAAACATCACCATTTTTAGGATTTTCAATATCCACAGCTCCATAAGTATACACATGCTTTACAACATATGGGCCTGTCCATCTTGATCGTAATTTTCCTGGGAATATGTGAAGTCGAGAATTATAAAGCAAAACTTTTTTACCAATCTCAAAAGATTTTCTAAGAATTGTTTTATCATGAAATGATTTGATTTTTGCTTTATAAATCCTTGAATTCTCATACGCGTCATTTCTGAGTTCATCAAGTTCATTAAGTTGCAATTTACGCAATTTGTTGGCATCATCCATGCTTGAATTTAAAGTTTTGATCGCCCAATAAGCTTTATGTTCCAATTCCACAGGCAAATGACAATGTTTTCCGTAAACCAACCTATAGGGAGACATATTCAATGATGTTTTAAAAGCTGTTCGATATGCCCAAAGTGCATCATTAAGTCGCAGAGACCAATCTTTTCTATTTGAGTTAACAGTTTTTTCCAAAATTTGCTTTATCTCCCTATTAGCTAATTCAACTTGTCCATTTGTTTGAGGATGATAAGGAGTAGTTACTTTGTGAGTAATACCATATTTTTTCATTAATGAAGCAAATGGTTTATTAACAAAGTGAGTTCCCCCATCACTTATCATGGCTCGAGGAATTCCAAATCTACTAAAAATATTTTCTTTTAAAAATTTGATGACGATTTTATGATCATTTGTTCGACATGGAATTGCCTCTATCCATTTGGAAACATAATCAACTGCAACTAAAATATACAAGTATCCAAACGACGGTGGAAAAGGTCCCATAAAATCTATTCCCCAACAATCAAAGATTTCAATTTCAATAATAGGATTCAAAGGCATCATGTTTCTTTTTGAAATCGCACCCAATTTTTGACAATTTTCACAGATCTTGCAGATTTCGTGGGTGTCTTTAAACAAAGTGGGCCAATAAAATCCACACTGCAAGATTTTTGCAGCTGTTTTCTTTGAAGAAAAATGTCCTCCGCATGCTTCTGAATGACAAAATTTAATGACACTACTTACCTCATTGTCGGGTATGCAACGTCGAAAAATTTGATCCGGACAATACTTGAACAGATACGGATCATCCCAATAAAAGTTTTTTACCTCATTCAAAAATTTTCTTTTATCTTGAGAACTCCATTGCGGTGGCATTTTTCCTGTCACAAGAAAATTTACTATGTTAGCAAACCAAGGTGTAGTAGTAACTGAAAATAGATGTTCATCAGGAAAATTATCGTTAATTGGTGTCATTTCACAAGATGATCCTGTTACTAGTCTCGATAAATGATCGGCTACGACATTCTCGGTTCCTTTTTTATCTTTGATCACAATGTCAAATTCTTGGAGCAACAAAATTCATCGTATCAGTCGTGGCTTTGCATCTTGTTTGGTCAACAAATATCTAATAGCAGAATGATCAGTAAACACGATAGTTGTTGATCCAATCAAATAAGAACGAAATTTATCTAATGCAAATATTACAGCAAGTATTTCTTTTTCAGTTGTGGAGTAATTCATTTGAGCATTGTTTAAAGTTTTACTTGCATAATATATCACATAAGGCTTACCGTTTCTTCTTTGACCCAATACTGCACCGACTGCATAATCACTCGCATCGCACATGATTTCAAATGGTAAAGACCAATCAGGAGGTTGCATAATAGGAGCTGATGTTAAATGTCGAATGATTTTATCAAAAGCATTTTGACATTCTTGAGTCCACTCAAATGCACTGTCTTTTGTTAAGAGGTTACAAATGGGTTTAGAGATTAAACTAAAGTACTTTATATACCTCCTATAAAATCTAGCATGTCCCAAAAATGAGCGAATTTCTTTAATGGTTTTTGGAGGGGGTAAATTGGCAATGACATCAACTTTTGCTTTATCAACTTCAATTCCATGAGATGACTCGACATGTTCCAAAACAATTTCAGAAGTAATCATGTAATGACATTTTTCCTAATTTAAAATAAGACCTTTTTCCTCGCATCTTTTTAAAACTTTTCCAAATTTTCAAGACAATTATCAAATGTATTCCCAAAGACAGTTAAATCATCCATGAAAATTTCCAAACAATTTTCAACCATGTCGCAAAAAATGCTTAGCATACATCTCTTTCGAAGGGTAATAACAGATTTTACCTGATCCATCGGTTGAGTTCCAGAAGTTCCAGTTTGTGAATGATGATCCTTGGGATTAGGCAGAGGTTGTGAAGGAAATTTACCTTTTTCATGAACATTATGTGCAGATGCAAATTTAGCAAGAGTATCTTTCAAATCTTTCATGGTTTGAGCAGTTTGAGTATTGATAGGCTTTTGCTTTGCAATGAATGAATTCAATATATCTTCCAAATTCTTTTTAGGTGGAGGAACATAAGGTGCATAATTTTGAAAATTTTGTTGATTTTGGAAATGTGGTTGTGAAAATTGTGCAGCATTATCATTCCTCCAACTAAAATTTGGATGATTTCGCCAACCTGGATTGTAACTTTGAGAAAATGGTTCAAAATTTGGCCTTTTGAGATTGTTCAAAAAATTGGCTTGTTCATGGAGACATTCTTTAAAAGAAGGCAAAGTGGGACAATCTTTTGTAGAATGATCACTTGTATCACAGATGTGACATGCCATTTCTTGAACAGATTTTAATTGACCATTCTTTTTCAATTCAAGTGCCTCAACTTTTCTTGCCAAAGAGGTAAATCTAGCTTGAAGATCATGTTCATCTTTGAGAGTGTACATACCTCCACCAGATGTAGGAGATTGAATCTTGTTTGATGGTTTGATTGTACCTATAGTGTCCCAATTTTGAGCATTTTCAGCTAATGAATCGAGATACTAAATTGCCTCATTTGGATCTTTATCTTCCAATGTTCAATTACACATAAATTCAACCATTTGCTTATCTTTAGGTGTTAAGCCTTCATAAAATTGAGAAACAACTCTCCAAATTTCAAAACCATGATGTGGACAAAGATTAAGCAATTCTTTATATCTATCCCAACACTGATAAAAAGTTTCTCCTTGTTTTTGAGTGAAAGTGATGATTTGCCTTTTGAAAGAATTTGTTCTATGAGATGGAAAAAACTTTTTCAAAAATTGTTGTTGCAATTCATCCCAAGTTCGAATGGATCCCGATCTAAGATTTTGTAGCCAAGTTTTAGCTTTATCTTTTAAAGAAAAAGGAAAAAGCTTAAGTCGAATGGTGTTCATGCTACAATTTAGATCATTATATGTATTGCACACTTCTTCAAATTCTCGTAAATGCATGTATGGATTTTCAGAATCTAAACCATGAAAGTTGGGTAAAAGTTGGATAATACCAGGCTTAAAATTGAAATGAGATGCATCAGGGAGAAAAACTAAACATGAAGGTGCACTATTACGTGTAGGATTCATGTGATCTCTAAGTGTTCTTCGTCTATCATGATCATGTTGAAATTGAATTTCATCTTCATTTTCTTGGATGGGTTCTTCCGCCATGTTTTGTGAAAATAAAGGGTTATTTCGAATGAGTCGACCACTAAGTGTACGTGACCAAATAATGCTTATGCAAAGGCAAAAGAATAAAAACACACAAAAGCAATAAAAATTCAAATAAAGAAAAATAAACTATAAACAAAATTAAATAGACTTGAAATTAAATTATACTTCCCCGGCAACGGCGCCAAAAACTTGTTGTCACTTTGATTGTTGCACTCCCAAGAGCAGGTTGTCCACAAGTAGTATAATTCGGTGAGTCCGACGTATCCTCAGGAAAGCTAAGGTAATTACAAGTCCACTACAATGTCTTTTTGTTTTGTTTTTGTTTTTGTTTCTTTTTCATTTTAATTGTTTGAATCTTTAATGGGTAAATTTTAATTGTTCAAATTTTAATTTAAGTAGTTGAGATTAAAGGATCCACTCTTAGGATTTTAATAAAGTTAACATTAACGAATAATATTGAAATCCACTTAATAAAATGGTTCCAATATATTAAATAATCATATTTATATTATATTATAAATTATTATCTTATAAGTATATAATATATATACCAAAACTTATAAATGTGGTCAAGTATTTATTGTGCTATATATATTTGTAAACACTAAATCAAGGTTCCCACTTTAAATGGTTGGTAAAACCAAACAAACATTTAAATGGTTCCAAAAATTTAATATTATAATATATTTATATATAATAAATCAAGGCATCCACTTTAAATGGTTGGTAATACCAAACTAACATTTAAATGGTTCCAAGAATTTAGTGTAATATATAGCAACAATAAATCAAAACTCCCACTTATAAGTAGGGTATAAAAATACTTAAAGAAATAAATATAACATAAACAATAAATAATGATTAAATAATATAAAACATAGATTCTTATATTTTAATAACCTTATTATCATGCCAAGAGTTTCACCTTATCATCTCAACTTTAGGAAGTTAGCTATTCATTATTCAAAGTGTAAAACTTTGAATATGAAATTAACATGCTAATTGCATTTAAATGAAGAAATAAAGGAAAAATATAGAGAGAAATATTATGAACTCAAAGGTTTGTTCATAGAATGAGGGATATCTCAATACATTACAATGCACCCCTATTTATAGCCAAATTTGGGGAGACAACCACAAATAAAATATTATTTTTTTACACATAAGTTTTCATTGGTCTTCCAAGATATTATATTATATTACACATCACTTTTGAAAATCTTCTTCTCCGAATTTGCTTCTTCACATTAAAAAAAACATGTGGATAATTGAGTTGTCTAGTTGTGATATTTTTTCAAACCATTTGACCAAGTAATTTGAGAGATATGGTCAAAATACTAGAGCATGGTAAAACTGCCACTCTTTTGGTAACTTTATTTGTTGCTTAATTTGATCCCAATTTTGAGAGGATTTTTATCTCATGCTTGTCAACAATGTTGTAGATATTATAATCAACTTTCTACAGGTCCAAGAATCATCTTAATCCCATTTGCAACGCCAAGTTTATTCTTGTTTTATCGAACCTGTAAAAAATAGTAAAAACTTGTAATTACACAACAACTTATATTTTATACAATTTATTGTAAAACATATAATATTTAAACATTTAATAAAACAAAAACTATATATTTATATTATAAAACATTTAATTAATGTACAATTTTTATGTTTATCAAGATATAAAAGGGGATATGATAGAACTTGAAGAGGTTCGAGAGACACCCACAATTGAAGAACCCACACCCGAAGAGCCAAGAGATGAGATACAAGCTCCTAGAAGATCCGAGAGGGTCTCGAGACCATCTATGAGGTATGGTCTATTTCTTGAAGAGGGCCATGATGAGCCTAACCATGGATGTGATCCAAGGACCTTCGAGGACGCGTTATCTGTTGCCGATTCATTCAAATGACTTGAAGCTATGGAATCTGAGATGAATTCCATGCATTCGAACCAAGTGTGGAATCTTGTGGATCCCCCTGAGGAAACTATTCCCATAGGGTGTAAATGGATTTACAAGAGGAAACTTGGGGCGGATGGAAAGGTATTGACCTTCAAGGCGCGATTGGTGGCAAACGGATATACTCAAAGATAAGGAGTTGACTTTGAGAAAACCTTTTCTCCAGTTGCAATGTTCAAGTCAATAAGGATATTGCTTGCCATAGTTGCATGATATGACTATGAGATATGGCATATGGATGTCAAAACAGCCTTTCTTAATGGGGATATTAAGGAAGAGATTTACATGTCTCAACCTGAAGGGTTTACATCTATCGAAAACGAGCATATGGTATGCAAACTTCAGAGATCTATTTATGGTCTAAAGCAGGCATCTAGGAGTTGGAACCTCAGATTCGATAGTACAATCAAAGAGTTTTGTTTTGCTAAGAATCCTGAGGAACCCTGTGTGTATAAGAAGGTCAGTGGGAGTGCTGTGACATTCCTGGTAGCTTTATGTTGATGACATCGTACTCATTGGGAATGATGTAGGAATGTTGCAATCAACTAAAATATGGTTAGCAAGTAAATTCTCGATGCAAGACTGGGGTGAAGCATCTTTTGTATTGAGATTACAGATCTATACAGATAGATCAAGAAGATTGCTTGGTCTCACCCAGTCCACATACATTGATACCATCGTGAAGCGGTTCTCGATGGATGAGTCCAAGAGAGGACATCTCCCACTGTGTCATGACGTGTCCCTATCCAAGTCTATGTCTCCCAAGACTGATGCAAAGATAGCGGTGATGACAAGCATTCCTTATGCATCTGCAATTGGTAGCATCATGTATGAGATAATATCTACACGTCCTGACGTGGCTTTTACACTAAGTGTAGTGAGTAGATATCAATCGAACCCTGGTCTTCCACACTGGAAAGCTGTGAAAGACATCCTCAAGTATTTGAGAACGACCAATAAGTTTTTCTTGGTCTATGGGGGTGGAGAACTGAAATTTGAAGGCTATACCGACTCTAGCTTCCAAAGCGATATCGATGACTTGAAGTCAACCTCAGGGTTTGTATTCATGCTCAATGGTGCTGCTGTCTCTTGTAAGCGTTTCAAGCAAGACAGTACTGCGGATTCCACCACTGAGGCCGAACACATTGCTGCATCAGCTGCAACAAAGGAGGCTGTTTGGATAAAGAATTTCGTCCAAGATTTGGGTGTCATTCCTAATGGAGTTGCTCTTAAACCGATGTTTTGTGACAACACGGGAGCTATAGCTCAAGCAAAAGAGCCAAGGTCTCATCAGAAATCCAAACACGTATTGAGAAAGTACTACATCCTCCGAGAGATTGTGAAAAGAGGAGAAGTGTCGATTGACAAAGTCGGTTTCGTAGATAATGTTGTTGATCCACTAACTAAGCCTTTACCTGGACCATTATTGGTGAAGCATCGCGAATCGATGGGTTTGAAGCATATGGGTAGTTGGCTCTAGTGCAAGTGGGAGATTATTAGAGTAGGTGCCTGTCGAGCCAAGTGTTGGTCGAGTGTTCACAATGAAACTCTATGTATAAACAATCTTTATTTTAATAATATTTGAAATTATTATTTTGGCACATCTTTATCTGTATACCCATGCTAGTTGCATAGATAAAGTACTTGAATATACAAATAGTAGAAAGAATATGAGATGCTCATATGATGAGCCTCATGAAACTAATATTTGGAATACTGTATATTCTAAACAGTTCCTAGTCGATTCAGCCGCCGATAAGAAAGATATAGGCCGCTTGAGTCTGAGACTAGTATCTGCGATGTGAGTACCATGTTTCATTGGTAGGGGACATTGTGATGTCCGAGCATGCAGATAGGTGCTCCTGATAGAGTGCACTGAACAACCCTTCGTATAGGACTTTCCAAGTGGTTCTCACTTATCGAGTGGAAACGTCCTATTTTATGGTTGTACACCATTAGTCCTTATGACCCGGGACAACATTGAGACTCTATATGCTGTCATTGCACTTAGACTTGTTTACTGACTCTCATGGGGTCATCAGGAGGCAAGGTTGGGTGTTCTGTAGAAACATATAGGAGTCGATGCATTATAGTCAGTGATTCACCGCTTACCTTTGGGTATGGTTATCCTATGTGTATGTAGTATGAAATCTCTAATCAGAGTGTTGGTAGTAATTATGAAAGGGGTTTCATAGATTACACCATCGATGCAACTACGACATGAGCACATAAGCACGCTGGAAAGACTCATGTTGGTACAGTGAGGACTGTCGTCGAATCTGGGGCGTTACAGTTGGTATCAGAGCCAACCTCTCCTAGTACGGTGTGGTTCAGAGACGAACCAAGCGGAAGCTGGTGGGCATGTGAGGCCCGGGGCTGAAGAGGGCGGGGGGGTGATCGCCGGTGCCATAAGGTTGCACGGACAATGAGCGGCTCCGGGCAGGCTTTTTGACGGAGAGAACATGAATGAACCGATCTTACACCGGAAGGAGGGGGATTCCGAAACTGTTCAATATATTGGACTGTACAGTTGAAGAGAACTTAAAAGATTTGATATGTACTACTCATACAAATAAGATGCATCTTCTTTTCGGTAGCTCATCACATAAGAACTCCAAAGTTAAGCGTGCTTGACTCGAGGCAATTCTGGAATGGGTGACCTCCTAGGAAGTTTCCCAGGGTACGTGTGAGTGAGGACATAAGTACGCTGGAAAGACTCGTGTTGGTACATTGAGGACAGTCGTCGAATCTGGGGCGTTACAATAATGTATTTGAAAATTTTGATTTTCGTAAACATTATTATGGACTAAATTAAATTAATTCAAGTGTTGAATTAATTAAACACTACTGGGCCTATTAGAGTTCAAATAATTAAATTAATTCAAGTGTTGAATTAATTTAATAATATTGGGTCTTGTGGAGCCCAATTAGAAACAATTATTCAACTAGTGGTCTTGAGTAAAATCAAGTAAAGTTTAAATGGTTTCAAATGTGTTTGAGATATTTAAATAAAAGTCAATGGGCTTTGTAACAGTTACAAACCCAAATAGAATTGCATGCATGGGAGGTGAAGGGTTGGGAAACTACTTTTTCAATATCCAAGGCATGGCATGCACATACTTACTTTAACTTTTTCAAAGACCAAGAAAAGTCTTCCAAGCTCTTCCATTATTCCCTCATGGCCGAAACTTATACCATTATTCTCTCCAATTTTATTCTTCATTTTTGTTGAGAAAATCCTACACTTCTCAATGAAAAATTCTCTAATTTTTCTAGTGCAAAATTAGAGTGGTTCTACTTTGTTAGTGGTGGACCTAATTTTGAAGGAAGGAGTCCATTTGAGCAAGAAGTGGTGTTGGAAGCTTGTAGATTGTCTACCTTCAAGAGATAAGTTGTTTACAACTTAGTTGGAGCCAAAGCCTCAATCCTTGTGATTGATAGGTAAATATCTCTTAAACACACTATGAATGTCATTTTGTGTTTTATTGTACTTGCTACACATCTTAGTAGAGGTGCTCGGTTTTCTTAATGAAAAATAATTTTGAAACTTTCATTGAATATCAGGGCACCTTAATCAATCCCCTTTCAAAGGAAACCCTTTTTTTTAGATTTTGCTGTATTTTATTATATAATCAATTGTAAAAACGAATTAAAACAATTAACATTGAGTTTTAATCATATTTTGTGAGTTTTTATCTCAAATTCAAAGCTTGGCTTTGTATACATCTTGTGTGTTTCTCAAAGCAAACTTATCAAAGTTTAACATACTTTGTGGCATTGGAAGAGAAAATCATTGCTAGGCCAATGAAGGATTCAAGACTTGAAACTACCAAATATGAATATCAAGGTATATTTATAAACTCAAATTCTAGTACTTTTGCTATTATAAGTTGTTGGTATTTAGAAGTGGGGCATGATACTAGCTCATGTCCTTGTAAGGATGTGACTGTAGTAGAGACATCTATTGAGCTTGAATCGCAAATTGAGGTTGAGATTGTAGTTGAATCTGAATTTAAAGTTGAGGTCATAGTTGAACTTGAATCCAAAGTTGAGGCTAGAGTAGATGATGATGTTATTCCACTAGTTAGTGAGTTTAATGTTATTGAACAATAGACAGTGGGGACTGAATCATTAGGTAGGGAAGAAGTGCTTAATTTTTCTAGTATGGAGCAGGAGAGTAGGCAAAAAGAAACTTTATTGCTCAAATCATTTGAAGAAAAACATATTTCTTTTGATCAATTGAAACGAAAAGAAATTCTTGACGATCAAGTGAAATTTATTGAAATGAGTGGAAAACAATGTGATATAGTCGAAAGAAAGAGTGAAGAAAAGAGTGAGATGACCATAAGAAATAAGAAGAGAATGATGAGATGAGAGAAAAAGAAAAGAAAAAGAGGCGAAAAAAAAGGAAAAAAAAAGAAAAAGAAAAGAAAAATAAATTAACGGTCCAAATGAGTGAGGTTGAGAGTTATTTATTTTTGTATAAGCCTCTTAAAGTACTTTTTTACAAAGAGGTTTATTAATACTGTGATGATATCGCCGGTTCACTCCCGAGCATTATTATTTCCCCCTTGCAGGATTATGGACATGTCATGATGAGGAGGCAAGCAAGAAATGATGGTGGAGGAAGACTATGTGTTGATCAACATGACGTTGGAAGTAATCAAGGTGAGGTAAGGTTAGTTGCCGAAGCGACAAACATGAGGTATGACTTTCGTTCTTATCTTAATTCGTTGGTGTATTGTAGTCAAGAATTTTGAGGGAGTGTCGCAAATGTGATGTTTAAAGAGTCTAACTGTGAATTAAAGTTTTTGTCAATGAGTCATGGAGGTGAGAGTGATGAGGCATTGATTGAGTTAAGTTCAAATGTTATTGATTTTGATTTCTCAAAAGCTTTCAAATTGATAAAACTTAGTCATGGCCATGAATTGTATGCATTATGCTCAAACCTTTGCGAGGTGTTAAATGATTACATGGATAGTACATTTAGTGTGTTTTATTTGCATGATTTATATTTTTTGGGGAATGGTTTTGAGAGATTGATAGTTGGATATGATAATTTCTTCATTCATGATGAATATATTTTTAAAAAGATTAAATTTTTCATTATATATTCATTGCATGAGCTACATGATAGTGAGAAGTATTGTGGTGGTTTTATATTTGATAAAATGCATGATTATATGTGTTGGTTACCTATGAAGAGGTATATTGTGTGGCATTATGAAACATGCTTTGCGTATAAGAGAATGACATTTCGGCTAGATTTTATTTTGTGTGCATGAACTACGTCTTATTCCTAGTGAGAAAATGTCGTATATGTGTATAGAATTTGTTGTGTTGTTAAATAGGTCTAAGAAGGGGAGAAATCTGATTTTTGTGATATTTAATGATATCCTATTGTTATTAATTTGTGTCATGTGTTATTTCTCGTTTGGAGTAATCGATGAATACATAGAAAGGGCAAGCATGAAGTTGGGATTTCACGTGCGGTTGGAGTGAACAAACGATAGCGCCTACAATCTAGTGTTGAAAGGTAAGCATGTAGATAATTTAATTCTTTTTAATACTAACATGCTTCGTTTTTGCGTAGGTAGCCAAGATTTGAGGACAAATCTTTGTGAAGAAAGGGAGAATGATATGAATCTTGCCGGGCATGAAGTGCAAATGATTGGAAGAAGGTTCAAGGAAGCATAGCATGGACTCATGAGAAATTGAGAAGAGTTTGAAAGCAAGGTTCCAAGCATCGAAGCAGTCGTGATGCATAGGAGTGAGCTTGAAGACCAAATGAATGCTATTAACTATGGAGCAAGGTGGATGGACTAGCGCCAGAGCGCAAAAGAAGAATGGCTGCAGTGCTGGAAGGAAGCTTCCTAGCGCCTTGGCGCTACATTCTAGCAACTAGTTGCCACCAGGGCCGAACCTGTGGCGCCTAGGCGCTAGCCCTGCAGAAGCTTAAGTGCCTAGGCGCTACTTGGTCAGTGCCGTGGCGCACCGCAGTGCATATTCTAGATATGGAAACCATAGATTGCGATTTTGTTTTATTTTATTATATAATAAATTGTAAACACGAATTAGAACAATTATGATTGAGTTTTAATCATATTTTGTGAGTTTTTCTCTCAAATTCAAAACTTGGCTTTATACACACTGTTGTGTGTTTCTCAAATCAAACTTATCAAAGTTTAACATTTTGTGGCGTTTGTAGATTGTTCTTCACTCGGATTGTTAAAGACGAATTCGATGAAACAAAAAAAGGTTGTGTTGTAATGATCTTTTTGAAACAATACTAGGTACTTAAGCCTGGAGGTCTTGGGTTCAAGTGTTAGGGAATGCGAAAGAAACCACTTTCCAAAAGTGGGATATTATATCAGTGGTTGTGCATGGGAATGGGCTAGGGCTCATTCTGAACCATCCTAACGACCCATGATCAGTTGTGGTGCATGAGTCCATGCAATGCTTTCTTGAACCTCCTTCCAATCATTTGCACTCCATGCCCGGCCAGATTCATATCAACTCGACTTATTAACTTTAAATCATACCGCGAGTAGTGATTCCTCTAATCTATGCCTATCCTCTTATCGAGAGGACGTATAAGCGGGTTGCGAACCATTCGCATAGCGAGTTCATGTGCTTGCATTTTTCTTACTATTTTCAGAACCTTTATCTTATTCGGGAAACGGGATATGATTTTCGTTCTAGCTTTCGAGTCCTTCCTTGCTCTTTCTTTGGCTTTAGCATTACATCAGAAGGTTGTCCAATCTCTTTGCTCTCGATCTCAGTATGATGCTAGTTCATCCCTCGTAGGTAAAATTGGAATTTGAGTTATCTTTCTTTCTTCAGTGAGAGAGACAAGAAGGAATTAGGAGAGAGATACGAGTTGTGACAGTAACATCTTTCTATCTAACATCGGACATACATTGTAGGCCCTCCTATGACTAGTAGTTGGACTTCGAAAGAAAGACTCCCATTCCCGGATAACAAGAAAGTCTCAGAAGATATCAACCATGGAACATCACTTGAAAGCTAGAAGGTGCAACTGATACTAAGTGGTCCAACTCGATTCTCTTCTTTTTCAGGTAAAATGGTTCGGCCTTAATCTAATGCCTTTATTAGGACTGGACTCGACCTGTCAACTTTAAATTATTCCACGAGTAGAGCTTCCTCTATTCTATGAATATCCTCCGATAAAGGGACGTGTAAGCGGGTTGAGAGCCATTCATTTAGCGAGTTCATGTGCTTGCATTTGTCTTACTATTGAAAAACTTTTATCTTATTCGGGAAAGGGAATATGATTTTCGTTCTAGCTTTCAAGTCCTTCGTTGCTCTTTCTTTTGCCTTTGCATTACATCAGAAGGTCATCTAGTCTCTTTGCTCTCGATCTCAGTATGATGGTGGTCCATCCCTCGTTGGTAAATCTGCAGAAAGAAGACGTGAACCTCGGATCCATGTCTGACACGATGGACACTGGAATCCCCTGCAATCTGACAATCTGTCTGATGTACATCTCTGCATACTGAGTCATGGTGAATGTCATCCTGATCGGTAATAAATGAGCTTATTTAGTGAGCTGATCAACAATCACCTAGATGGCGTTAAATCCTCCACTAGTTCGCGGGAGCCCTGCCACAAAATCCATAGTAATGTTCTCCCATTTTCACTCAAGAATAGAGAGTGGTCTCAGCTTCCCTGCAGGTCTCTGATGCTACGCATTGACCTGCTGACAAGTCAAACACTCTGAGACAAACCGCAGAATATCTCTCTTCATGCCCGGTCACCAATACAGAGCCTTTAGATCCTTATACATCATCGTACTCCCTGGATGGATGGAGTACGGAGTGCTGTGGTCCTCACTCAAGATATCTGCTCAAAGAGAGTCACTGTCAGGGACCCATAGGCGGTCCTTATATCTAACTATGTCGTCCACAACTGTGTACAGAGTCTGGCCCTTAGCCTCGTCCCTCTGTCTCCACTTCTGTAACTGCACATCAGAAGTCAGCCTTGTCCGGATTCTGTCTCTCAGAGTCGGCTGTACTGTCAGAGTAGCAAGATTCGGGGCCTCGCCCCTGGCATAAACGGCAAGCTCAAATATCTGAATCTCAGCCTTCAGTAGTCTCTGCACTGACAGATGAGAAATCACTGTGTGCTTCCTGCTCAGAGCGTATGCATCCAAATTAGCCTTACCCGGATGGTAGATAATGTTGCAATCATAGTCCTTCACTAGCTCAAGCCACCTCTTCTATCGCATGTTCAGTTCCTTCTGTGTGAAGAAGTACTTCAGGCTCTTACGATCTTTGAAAATCCTGCACTTCTCCCCATAAAGATAGTGTCTCCAGATCTTCAAGGGAAATGCCACTGCTGCTAGCTCGAGGTCATGAGTCGGGTAATTCTTCTCATGAACCTTCAGCTGTCTAGACGCATATGCTATCACTCTATCCTGCTGCATCAGAACTGCACCGAACCCAAGCTTAGATGCATCTATAAAGACCACAAACTCTCCCTGCCCTGATGGCATGGCTAGTACTGGTGCAGTGGTCAAAGCTAGCTTCAGTTTTTCAAAGCTCAAGAAACTACGAATCTCTGTCACGCTTTTTGGAACTGGCCAATCTCTGACTGCCTCTACTTTGCTAGGGTCGACCTCTATGCCATCCTGAGATACAATGTGGCCCAAGAATGCCACTCTGTCGAGCCAAAACTCACACTTGCTGAAGTTGGCATACAGTCATATATCATATAGAGTCTGCAATACTGTCCTCAGGTGCTGACTGTGCTCCTCCCTACTCTTCGAATAGATCAGGATATCGTCAATGAAGACTATGACGAACTGATCTAAATATGGTCGAAACACGTGATTCATGAGATCCATGAAGATCGCTGGCGCGTGCGTCAGACCGAAGGGTATCACCATAAACTCATAGTGCCCGTAACGCTTCCGGAAGGCTGTCTTATGCACATCTGACTCTCTCACTTTTTGCTGATGGTATTCGGATTGAAGGTCTATCTTGGAGAACAGTGAGGCTCCCTGAAGCTGATCAAATCAGTCCTCGATCCTTGGCAGCAGATACTTATTCTTAATTGTGACCCTGTTCAGATCTCGGTAGTCAATGCACAGTCGCATGCTGCCATTCTTCTTCTTAACAAATAGCACTGATCAGGGAAAAAAACTAGGGTGAATGAAACCCTTATCCAGCAGATCCTGAATCTGATCCTTGAGCTCCTTCATCTCTGCAGACGCTAATCGGTAGGGTGCCTTAGATATTGGAACTGTCCCTGGCATGAGCTCAATAAAGAAGTCATCCTCTTTGTCTGGTGGAATGCTTGAAACATCATCAGGTAATACACTGGAGAACTCACTGACCACATCCACATCCTCCAGCCTCTGACTGACTGGCTCTGTCACTGACACAATCTGGCTAAGAATGCCTTGTAGCCTCTCCTTATAAACTTCCTCGGACGCATGCAGGAAATGACGTGCGGCGTCTGCTAATGTCTAACTGTCTCAAAAACAAACGGCTTCCCACTGGGTGGTCTGATAGAAACTGACCTCCGTCGAAAATCTATGACTGCACCTTGAGAATATAGCGAGTCCATACCCGATATGATGTCAAACTCTAGCAAAGGTAGTACTATCAGATCTGCTTGTACTGCCTTTTGTTGCAATTTAAGTTCCAATCCTCTCACTATCCGAGAAGTGAACATCTGATCCCCGGATGGAATCGATACTCTGAACCCTGAATCCATCGCTGCTGGTATGATTCCTAGTCGCTTCACGAAAGATTCAGATATAAACGAATGTGTAGCCCCTGAATATAGAAATACATGCGTGGTACACCTGCAATATACATCTTCCCCGTGACAAAACATACCATCAAATCTAATAGAGTTGAACTTAAGGGATTTCTTATCGGCAATTAACCTAAAATCCTCGAACAATCACTGAATTAACCCAACATCGATTCCCAAAATTCGAAATTCAACCTCAGAAAAATAAAAAATCGCAAATTGACCCCTTAAAGTTTCAAAAATTGCACTTTAGTCCTTCCAATATTCAAAAATTACAACATGACTCTATCTCATTTTTCAAATTTAAGCCCCACAATTTGATAATTTTCGAAAATGTCACAAATAAATCCTTAAAATTGTAAAAGTTTCAAAAATAGTACCAAAAATCTCGATTTTAGCAATTAAGTCCTCAATTTACCAGTTTATACACTTGAGTCCCTAAAATTTCTCAAATCAAACCATTGAATTCTTAATCCTAAATAGGTAGAGCATGCATCCTAATTCCTTCTATGTTGTTAATCCCAAAAATAAATCCTCAAGAAAGCATCAAATCCATGCAATCAAGGCGGTAAACATATAATAAATTAAGCATAAAGGTTATCGGTGATCAAAGTAGAATCTGGCTCCACCTCAGCCTCCTCGGCATGCATCACATATGCCCTGTCGGTAGTGGGACCCTTGTTCTGAGGGCAATCTGCAGCCTTGTGCCCCTCATGTTTGCAGACGAAGCATCTGTAGCTGCCCCACATGCATTTTCCATAGTGATATTTGTTGCACTGATTGCATGGCGGTCCTCCCTCCTGTATAGGAGCCCCTGGTGCCAGAGGCGGCCGCTGCTGTCCTGGCCCCCAATGCTGTCCCTGGGGCTTCTGCTGCCTCGCTATTTTTGTGGCCCCGTATACTGCTTTTTCGGCGGCTGAAAACTGGACTGGACCTGATTCCGCTTCCTCTTCATCGCGTAGTCTATGTTCCGCAGAGCTTGTTCCGCTTGAAAAGCGCAGGAAGTGGCCTCCTCATAGCCTGCCGACCTCATCAGCATGACATCACGACGGATAGTTGGTCTCAGTCCATCTAGGAAATGCCTCAGCTTCTGGGCGGCATATCTCACTATAATGGGCACAAAATGGCAGCCCCTGTCAAACTTGTGGATAAACTCCGCCACAGATAAATTGCCATCCGTCATCTGCAGGTATTAAAAATGCAACTCCAGCGACCTAATCTATCCCTCTGCAACAAATGGATCAGTGGTACCCCCGAAATCCTTCGGGCTGAGCCTACGAAACTGCTCAAAAACACCTGTCTGCTGTCTGTGTACCTGCTGGCCTAGCTGGGCATGCTCCATCTGTCTAGCTATCTCCTCAAGAACTCGGGTAGCTGGGTCTCCTAGCGGTGGTGGCGGAGGTCCTCAACCTCCTTCAGGGATCTCATACTGCCTATCATTGCTAGGAGCACGTCTGGGAGGCATATCTGAATACAACCCAATTTAAAATGTAACCCCTCATGCAATTAATCTAGTTTTTAAACAGTAAATTCTTAAATTGTAAAAGCAGTTAAACTTGAACAGTAAATTATCGTAAAGAATAAATAATGTAACATGCAGGTGATAACAGTAAATCGTTTTAAACATTAAAAACATAAAGCTTAAAGACTTGGGGTTTGAAGACTGAGCGGCAGAAGCTGGCAGTGGCACGACCCTATATAGGACATTTGCTCTGATACCAACTGTAACATCTATTGTTTTAAAAGTGGGGAAATATATATATATATATATATATATAAAATAAAAGCTCGCAATTAAAAAATAACATTTAAAATAATTGTATTTATTTGACAATAAAAGTAGCGCAATTTAAAAATAACCAACATCATCCAAAATCAACGTAAACGTAAACGTGTAAAAATCGAAATATCACCAACGTAAAATAATGTGTAACGCCTCTCAAAACACATGAATAAAATATACGGAAAAATAATGGTCCTCGGGTCGTGTCACCACACATCCCGCCTGCCTACTCAGTCTTCAGCACCTCCGGTCCCCCGATCATAATGCTCACCTGCACCACACACGCCTAGTGAGCCTAAAGACTCAACGCACCTATACCAGAAATAACAAGTACTTATACATAGCACACAACAATAAAAAATAGCATAATCAACATACATTTCATGTCTGCAGTAAAATCGCATACGTAAACGTGTCTTGTCAAAACGTGGTAAATCATAGCATGTATCATCGTATCAGCATATACGTGTTAAATTTCTTAATTTGAATTCCGTTCATTAGCTGTGACTTTCATATCATCATGTCAGTCGATGGATCCATCTACGTGTAACCGTGGTACCCAGCGGCGAGGATCATCAGCGACAGTATTACCCGCCCACTGAGTCACGGCCTTACATGTCATTGTGTCAGTCACAACTAAATCACTTCCTTCAAATATGTGTTATCATATTCATCACTTAAATAAAAGCATGCATATACATAAATTTTCCTTTAAACGATGCATGCACCGTAATTATCATAATTTCATAAAAATCATAAACGTGATGCATAAACATTTAAAATATCATAAATTTGTGCTCAGGATGCAGTTATGACTAAAATCTCACCCCGGGTGCAAAATGTCCATTTTCTAGAAACCCTAAAATTATCATTTCACCCCCAGACCTCTAAAATTGACCCAAAGCTTACCAAACTCCTTAAAATGTCCCAAAACATATTTAAAAGCATTCCTAGACATAAAATCGAGCCAAATTCACAACTTAACCGATTCGTTTTAAAACTTGGACCGGGGTCCATGTTTTAACCCTAATCGAACCGAAACTTAACCAAAACTTTCCCAACTTTTTACCATACCTTAAAAACACCATAAAGCTCCTGAACATAATTAGCATACCCAAAATCGCACGGCTGATAATTCCAGAAACTACCAAAATTCTCGGCCCTCCCTATTCGCACCCTATCGCACTCTCCTTACCAAAATCACGCCCCTAGACTAGCACCAGCCGTTACAACCCCAAAACAAAACCTCTAGGACCTAGGCAAGACCCTAAGGAACCTATCAGAACAAAGCCACCAGCCCCATGCACGCTGCCACCAGCTAGAACCGTAAATTATCCAACAGCTCCTACCGCGGCCAACTCTCCTCACCTTGGCTCGATCGATCATTCCTTCACTCCAGCATGGTTGGAGCCATTCCAAACCCCAACTCAAACCCACAAAGGTCTTGTCCAGGGCTGGAGAAGGCCCTCGCACTGTCGGAGTGGAAGGCAAGTGGATCGAACCTTCTCACACGACCCACGTCCGATCGGCCCTCAACGTTTTCCACAAAAACACAATCTCAGCTTGACTCCAACGTCTAAACCACATCACCCACGCCTTGAACGGACCCTTGCCATCCTATTACAGCATCCCTTTGCACCAAAAACCAGAAAAAAAACGTGAGCATCAACCGAAAATGCAAGAATGCAAAGAAAACTCGAAAACCTTGCACGTTCATGAATGGATCGAAACATTTTGTGTATAAGAAAACACAACAGCAGTAATATTGACATGCATGATGCAAAAAAAGAAGTAACAAGCTTGCCTTTGGTGTTTGAAGAGCAAGAACGAGAGGTAGGAAGCGTCAGGAAATTATTTGATGCAAGAAAAAGTGCAAAACCGAGGCTCAAGCTGTTTCTGATGAAGAAACCAAGAGAAAGGTTCTGAAAATGTGGGGGGGTGTCGGCTGAAATGTTTTAGGTTTAGGTTAAAGAGTGGTTTAGGTGATAATTATGTAGTAAATTAATAAATATTGGACCCTAATTTAATAATTAAAAGTTTAAAAAGATAATTAAGTCCAATAAGCTTAAAAGTAGGTCCATTAAATCCAAACACACTCCCGAAAAATATTTCGGGTTGGAAAGCTTTTGAAAATATTAGCCGACCCTCAAAAAGTTAACCGATTCGATAAAATTTACGTACCATATAAAAATAAAATCCTGCTCGCAAAAATGCCCAAAAACCCATTTTTGAAAGATACCCTAAAAAACACCTTATAATAATTAATAAAAATTAATCATACAATAAAAATAATTTTTCTGATAATTCTCCGGTCTCCGCTACTCGTTCGAGCGTGTAATGCATCTAGAAACCCTAATGCATGAACTTTTAAAATTTCATGAAATAATTACCACCATGAATGAATTATGCATAAAATGCATAAAAATAATTAAACACATAATTTGAAATAAAACCCTAGATTGCATGCATTCAGGTTATGTGAATTAAATTTCTGGACCCTAAAGTAGAAGATCAAAAACTTAAGGGACTAGAAGGCAATTTTCAAAAATTAAGGGGTTGAAGAGCTAATATGGGAAATTAGAAGGGCCTAGATGATACGAAATTTCTAAAATTTATGGCCTTAATCGAGTTTAATGCAAATATTATCAGGACGAATTTCGCTAGCGGACGTAGATACTTACGCTTTGCTAGATTCTGGAGCTACGCATTCTTTCATATCTGATTCTTTCGTAAAGCGATTGGAAATCTTACCAGTGGACGTAGAGTCGGGATTCAGAGTTATATTGCCTTCTGGCGAACATATGGCCTCTACAAGCATGGTTAAGGATGTGTAACTCAAATTGCAAAAAAATATTATACCGACGGACCTTATTGTATTACCAATGCCCGAGTTCGAAATTATTTTGGCATGTATTGGCTAACACTGAATGGGGGGGGGGGGGGGGGGGCTACTATTGATTTATTGCGGAGGTTTGTGTCTATTAGATCGCCCAATGGGAAAGCATTCAGGTAACGTCTATTGTTTTAAAAGTGCGGAAATAAATTTTTATTTTTTTTTGTAAAGCTCACATTTTGGAAATAAACATTTAAACAACTTTCATGCATGTAACCCTACTAAGAAAAATACCATTTAAAAATAATCGTAAACATTTGACAATTAAAAGACATACTACAATTTAAAATGATCGGACTCCTCCAAGTAAGTAATCACAAGCATGAGCAAATAAAAACACTAGTAATCATCAGTATATATCCAAGTCCTCTCATCTCTCCTAAAATAATGATGTGCGGAAAAGTGTGGTCCTCGGGTCGTGCGCACATCCAGGCCTATCTACTCAGAGTTCGGCCCTTCTAGTCCCCTCAAAATCATGATCACCTACATCAAACATGCCTAGTGAGTCTAAGGACTCAACATACCTGTACCGTAATAACAAAAACATATACGTAACAAGCAGCAGTGAAAAATATATATCATAATCAACATAGATTTCATGTCTGCGGTAAAATTGTATGCATAATCGTTACCTGTCAATGCATGTTAATAATCATAGCACGTATCATCATAAAAATAAATGTGTTCATTTTTTCTTAATTTTAATTATGTTAGTCAGCTGTGACTTTCGTATTATCATGTCATTCGATTGATCCATCTACGTGTAACCGAGCTACCCAGTGGCGGAGGCGTCAACGACGACATTACCCGTCCACTGAGCCCCAACCTTTCGTGTCATCGTGTCATCGTGTTAGTCACAACCAACTCCCATATTTCAAAACGTGTCATCATATTCAACACTTAAATAAAAGCATGCATCTACATAATTTTTCCTTCAAACCAAGCATGCAGCGTATTTACCAGTTTTACATAAAAATCGTGTACATGATTCATAAACATTTAAAATATGGTAAAAATGTGCTCAGGGCGCTACCCGGACCCAAAATCTCACCCTGAGTGCAAAATGATCATTTTTCTCCTGGATCCCAAAATTACCGTTTTACTCCTGGACTTCTAAAATTTGACCCGAAGCTTACCAAACTCCCTAAAGTATCCCAAAATATATTTAAAATTATTTCTTAGACATACACTCGAGCCAGTTTAAAAAATTATCCGATTCGTTTTATAACTTGGACCGGGGTCCTTATTTTAACCTGAATCGACACAAACTTAACCAAATTAATCCAAACTTAAACCATGCCTAAAATAAATCGTACCATCCTATAAACTACATTTTCCCGCCCACTAAAACCCACGGGAATGAGGCCACAAGCTGCTGGAATTTCCAGCAAGTGCCATGCTCGAAGACCCTAATGTACCAAACTCATGCTATATCCATCCTAGACCAACCCATTGAGAAGCAGCCCTTAACTAGCCACTCATAGCCCTTGAATAGACCCTACTGGACCTATTTGAACCAAGCCTACAGCCCCATGCAACACAACCAACGTGCCCGAACGCTAGCTCCAACCGAAGCACACCCGCGTGCACACAAGCTCTCAATCCTTCGATCCTACCCTAGACTTAGACAACCTCATTCAAGCCACTATGGGACACAATGTGGACCCTCCAGGGTCTGCATCACAGCCCCGACCAGCCCCTTTTCATGGCCGCCTCAACCCCTAAGCCGAATCTCGCCCTATCTCCCTTCCACAAGCAAGACCCGATCGATTCTTCCCTTAGCCGTTGTTCAACTTGCACCCGACCCTCCTACCTACTAAGTCCCGACATTTCCAGTCCCCTTGCATCATAAAATTAATAGCCCCTTGCACATGAATACGAAAACGTGAGCTTAAATCAAAACAAAGCAAGTTCCAAGACAAGTTTGTAACAAAAACACAACCACAACAAAGATTCTTTAATTTTTGAGCACACACATTAATTCCAGCATAGTATTGGCATTAATGAAGAGAAAATTGAAGATACAAGCATGCCTTGATGTATTTTACGCAAGAACGTTGGGGAAGTGCTGGAGAATTTTATTTTGGAAGAACACCCTTGGCCGATGAGTTGCAGCAATGGGGCTGCTAAAATCTCAAGTGAATGAGTTGCTGAGAAGGGGGTTGGTCGGCTGATTTATTAGGTTTAGGTTTAAGAATAGGTTAGTGTAATATTTAAATAATAATTAAGGTGCAAAAGGGCCTTAATGTGGCTTTTAAAAGAATCAAAATGGTTTTAGGCCCATTAAGCTTAAACTTAGGCCCATTAAGTCCAAACACACTCACGAAAAATATTTCAATTAGGTACGTTTTTTAAAATATTGCCCGAGCCCTCAAAAAGTCCTCCGACTCGCTAAATTTTGCGTACCAGTTAAAAATATAACCTGGCGGGTAAAAATACCCAAAAAAACCTATTTCTTAAAAAAAAACCTTTAAAACACCATGTGGTTCGCGTGGACCTTCAAATTGTTGGGACGTTACAATTCATCTTTGAGGTTGCACAAAACAATCAAATGCCGCATATCACGATTCTAATTTAATCGTGTTTTCCTTTCTTCCTACGAGGATTCATATCATTTGGTTTCACAACTTTGGCTCATTGAATTCAAGTAAGTATTATATTCTTAAAGTTTCAGATCTGCAATTATCCTTTTGTTTGTTTGTCAGATATGTGTCTTCTATCGTTTTTCGTCTTTTCGTGAATCTGTGATTCTCGAAACTTTCTGTTACTTTTTTTTTCTGGGGATTTTCGAGTGGACAACAAATCCATCTTGTGAAAAAAAAACAAGTATTTTGTTCCATTCTCTTTTGCAAATGATATGAATCCTCATATGAAGAAATAAAAACACGATTAAATTAGAATTGCACCCTCAATTCAATAACGAACAAGGATTGTTGTTTTCTTGATCTTTTGAATCCATTATGAGTTTTGTGATATTCACCTCTATGTTATGAAACTTAGTAACAAATATTCACGAGTGAAACAATTGAGAATCAGACGATCCTTCAAAGAACTAGTCCTTGACAATCCGTATGAGATCAATCGACAAACGCCACAAGAATAAATCCTTGATAAGTTTGATTTGAAGAACAAAGCAAGACATTGAATGTTTGAGAGAAAAACTCTAAAACTTTTGAATAAACTCAAAATAATAATCAAAAAGTGTGCAAAATTTCAGGTATATGTTGTTTACATACTCAAAGATATCAAATATAATAACCAAAATAATTAAAATTCTAAACTTGGAAACTAAAGATTTTCTCGCAGTTGGGCACACTCGGGCGGTAGGATTTGGCTCTCGAGAGTGCGGGGTCTTCTGGACTTTTTGTGCTCGAGCGGTAATATTTTGCCGCTCGAGGCGGGGCATTCTGGAAATCATCCTTGGACAGTAAGTGTGGTGCTCAGACGGTAATATTTGGTCGCTCGGGCGTCGTAGCTTATGGTCTCCTCATCATTTGTCACTTGATTAATGTTCCTATGACTACCAAACTTACCTTCGGCACTCTGCACCTCGCTTGTAAGTCCGCTCTTAAGCCCATGCAATGCTTCCTTGAATCTCTTCAGTCATCCCCTCGTGATTGGTCCCTCCGGCAACTCTAAAAGATCTCATGCCTTTCTTGGAGCTTGGCCTACCATGATCGCATCACAAGGACTTTTCGGACGTGTTCCCTGACGATGTTTCTGGTATCCCACCCGAGCGAGAGGTTGAATTTGCTATTGAATTGATGTTTGGTACCGTGCCGATCTCTAAGGGACCGTATCGCCTAGCACCTGCGGAAATGAAAGAATTAAAAGATCAAATTCAAAAATTGCTAGACAAGAGATTTATTCTCCCTAGTTTCTCTCCATGGGGCGCGTCAGTACTATTTGTGAATAAAAAAGATAGGAGCACGAGACTGTTCATCGATTACAGAGAGTTGAATAGAGTGACAGTAAAGAATAAGTATCCATTACCCCGAATCGAAGATTTGTTTGACCAATTGCAAGAAGCTTCGGTATTTTCAAAGATAGATTTATGGTCTGGATATCACCAGCTGAGATTAAAAGAGACGGATGTGCACAAGACGACTTTCAGAACACGTTATGGGCATTATGAGTTTTTAGTGATGCTTTTGGACTGACTAATGCTCCAGCGTTCTTCATGGATATCATGAATCGCGTATTTCAGCCGTACCTCAATCATTTTATTATTGTTTTCATCGATGATATTTTGATCTATTCCAAGAGCCGAGAAGAGCATGATCAGAACTTGAAGACGACCTTGCAAGTGTTAAGATATCGGAAAATATATGCAAAGTTCAGCAAGTGCGAGTTTTGGCTAGAGAGGTTGGCATTTTTAGGCCACATCGTGTCAAAAGAGGGAATAGAGGTCGAGTCAGTCAAGCACTGGCCAGTGCCAAAAAGTGTGACGGAAATCCACAGTTTCTTGGGTTTGACTGACTACTATAGTAAGTTCATCAAGGGTTTTTCGTGTCACGTACCGTAACTTTAAACTACTTTAAAATTTGCGAAAAATAAAAAATTTTCTTAAATAAGCAGTAATCCCTCAAATTGAAATAAAAACAAAATGTTTGACTAAATATTTGAAATATAAACAAGTACAAATTATATGACACAACCAAAACGAGTTAGCAAAAGTACTTGTTTAAACAACATGAAGTAATTTCATTAAAATCAGAGTAATTGAGTTTAACATGCGTAAAAGTTCTTAAAAACTAGGGCGGTCCTTGGGTTTGGCCTCCACACAGTCCGAGCCAACTCACTTGTCCCCACCTCTCGTCTCCTCGCACTCGTCCTCACCTGCATCTATTAAGTCTAGTGAGTTTAAACACTCAACATGTATAAACTGAGAATAGCAAGTATTATATTACATAATAAAACCACATGCATTTTAAAGTAACACATACATACTTAAACTCTTAATATACTTACATAAACATAGACGTGCCATCAATCCATAAACATTTTCATAAACGTGCTGCATCATACATACTTAAACATGCATAATCATCATCATTTTGCGTAGAGATATGTTTCAAAGCAAGTCACCCATAATGCGCCTGATCAGAATAAACCACAGTATTGGGCTAGCAGGGATCATCAGAGCCTTCGACCGAACGTGCACTCCCACATACATAAGATCACCGGTCATGCTTCACCGGGTGGCTGCTGCTGAATTTCAAGAACCCTAGTTTTGCCCCTCCAAATGAACGTGTGTGTGTGTGTGCCGCTATGTGTGTGTGTGTGTGTGGAATATAGAAACGTGTAGGTGTGTGTATTGATTATGGAGATAATTTGAGGATAATTAGATTAATTAAAAATACTAATGACCAATTAACATGGTAAATAAAATGCTAGAAGCCAATTAACAAGCTAAATAATATACTAATAGCCAATTAACATGCTAAATAAAATACTAATCCCTCACTAATTTAATAGCACCCCTAATTTTAAATAAAATACACATGTGTCAAATTGTCAAGGTTTAAAATCCCAAACTAATCAAGTTAGTATTTTTGAAAAGCTTAAAATATTAAAATCACCTAATAAATTAAATTAGGTTTTAAAATGCAAAAATTTTTATTAATCACTTAAAATATTAATTTTCTTGACTTGAAATAAAATACCACATCATTAAAACATCGCCTAAATCGTCTCCGATCTCTTTTCCCGATCACGTATCGAATATTCGCCTGAAACATAAAACTCAAAAAACGTTTTAACGTAAAACAAATAAACATGTAATAATTTAAAATAATGCAAATCATAAATCATGCATAGTTAAAAATCATTTTAAAATTAGATAAATAATTTAACAATTTAATAAATGCATGGGTTTACGTATACTGATTTTTGGGCTCTACAATTCATCTCCCACTTAAATAAATTTCGTCCTCGAAATTAAATCTTACCAAACAACTCCGGGTAGCTACTTCTCGTATCTGTCTCAGCCTCCCAAGTGGCCTCCTCCGCTGATTGATTCAGCCACTGAACTTTGACAAACTTGGTCACTTTGTTCCAAAGTCTCCGCTCCTGTCTATCTAGAATTCAGACAGGTCTTTCTTCATATGACAAATCTGGAGCAAGCTGCAACGGCTCAAAACTCAAGACATGCGAAGGATTCACCGTATACTTCCTCAGCATCGAAACGTGGAATACATTGTATACTCCTGCCAAATTCGGCGCTAGAGCTACACGATAAGCAAGTGTCCCAATTCTGTCAAGAATTTCGAATGGCCCAATGAATCTCGGAATCAGCTTGCCTCTCTTCCCAAACCTCATAACACCCTTCATGGTGCTATCTTCACGAATACGTGATTTACTACGGCAAATTCGAGATCCATTTTTCTCTAGTCAGCGTAACTTTTTTGGCGACTCTGGGCAGTCTTCATCCTGTCTCGGATCTTGACCACCACGTCAGCAGTCTTCTAAACAATCTCTGGGCCAAGTTCTGATCTCTCACCGACTTCATCCCAATGAATCGGCGATCAACACTTCCTTTCATACAGTGCTTCATAGGGAGCCATACGTATAGATAATTGAAAACTGTTGTCGTAATTAAACTCCACTAGGGGTAGTTTCGATTCACAATTCCCATGGAAATCGAACACACATGCTCGCAACAAATCTTCTAATATCTGAATCACTCACTCACACTTGCCATCTTCCTGAGGGTGGAATGTCATACTGAATAGCAACTTTGTCCCCATAGCTGCATGTAAAATCTTCCAAAAGGACGATGTGAATCTCGGGTCCGTGTCGGACACAATAAAAACTGGGATCCTGTGCAATTAGACTATCTCCCGGATATAGAGCTCTGCATACTGAGTCATTGAGAAAGTCGTCTTCACCGGTAAGAAGTGTGCCGATTTAGAAAGACGATCCACTATAACCCAAATGGTATCAGATCCTCTGATTGATCTCGACAATCCAACAATGAAATCCATGATGATATTCTCTTATTTCCACTCCGGAATATGGAGCGGCTTAGCATCCCTTCTGGCCAGTGATGCTCTGCTTTCACTTGCAGAAAAGTGAGTCATTCAGATACAATTCGGCAGATGTCTCGCTTAATCCCTGGCCACCAATACAGCATCTGTAAGTCCTTGTACATCTTGGTACCCCCTGGATTGATGACATACGTAGATGTATGTGCCTCTGTAAAAATATCCTCTCTGATCGAATCAACACTAGGAACCCACAACCTTCCTCTATACTTCACAATACCATCAGACACTGTGTAAAGTACACTGCCCTTGGCTTCATCCTTCAGTCTCCATTTCTGTAACTGTTCATTTGAAGGCTGACCTTTAAGAATTCAGTCTAACAAAGAAGACTGGACTGTCAGAATAGACAACTTGGGAGCTCTGCATTTAGGATAAACTTCTAGGCCAAACCTCTGAATCTATGACTGAAGAGATCTCGGTGCTGACAGCTGTGATACGACTGTAAATTTCCTGCTGCCACAACATTAGCTTTCACTGGATGATAGCTAAGTTCACAAGTAGTCTTTTACTAACTCCAACCACCGTTTTTGTCTCATGTTCAGCTCTTTCTGCATGAAGAAGTACTTGAGACTCTTGTGATCGGTGAATATCTGGCATTTCTCGCCGTACAAATATTGTCTCCTTATCTTCAACGCAAAGACAACGACAGCTAACTTGATGTCAAGAGTCGAGTAGTTCTTCTCATGCACTTTCAACTGTCTGGAGGCATATGCTATGACTCGACCATGCTGCATCAATCCTGCGCCAAAACTGTGCTTAGAAGCATCGGTGTATAACACAAAAGCCCTGATGGCATGGATAAAACTAGCGTTGTGATAAGAGCTTGCTTCAAAGTATCGAAACTCTTCTGACATTCTTCACTCCATACAAACTTAGCATTTTTCTTAGTTAATGAAGTGCGTGGTACTGCAATTGAGAAAAACCCTTGAATAAATTTCTTGTAGTAGTCTCTCATGCCTAGGAAACTACAGATTTCTGACGCGTTCTTTGGCTCAACCCATTCTTTTACTGTTGCCACTTTATTTGGATCCACCTCAATGCCACTGCTAGATATGATATGTCCCAAAAATGCTAGTTTCTCCAACCAGAATTCACACTTACTGAATTTTGCAAACAACTTGTGGCTCTGTCAGGCTTGCAAAACTGTACTCAAATGCTGACTGTGCTCCTCATGGCTCTTCAAGTATATAAGAATGTTGTCAATGAATACTATGACGAACTGATCTTGGTAGGGATGAAATACGAGATTCTTTAGATCCATAAAAATTGCTTGAGCATTCGTCAGTCCAAACGGTATTACTAAGAATTCGTAATGTCCATCTTTCTTCTTTACGAAGAGCACTGGTGCAGCCCCATGGTAAGAAACTAGAGCGATGAATTCTTTGTCTAGGAGCTCTTGAATTTTCTGTTTGAGCTATCACATCTCTGCTGGAGCCAAACGGTACGGTGCCTTGGAGATTGGCGCAGTGCCTGGCACAAGGTCAATGGCGAACTCCACCTCTCTCTCTGGTGGAAGGCCAGTGTCGTCGTATGGGAAAACGTCAAGAAAATCTCTAACAACTGGTACGTCAGATATCGACAGGGTGGGTGTGTCATGTGTTGAAATAATACTGGCCAAGAATGCCTGACACCCCTTATGCATAAGTCTCCGAGCCTGTATGCAAGAGATCATGCGAGGGAAACTTCTCCACATGTCCGGCTCAAAAAGAAATTGCTCCATGCTCAACGGTCTTACCAACACTGATTGTGACACCCTAACAACAAAGGTGTATAAATGCATTTTTATTAGTATAAATTTTACTATTTTCATTTTTAAAATTTTATCACATTATTTATCGGTACAAATTTTATTTGTCCAAATTATCTAGAAATACATTAAAATACATCACAATACACTTAAAAATTCATCAAACACTATGAGGTTCCCATATCAAAATCAAATACCCAAAATATAATAAATTATAATGACATATTATAATTTAGCTCAACATATATGTTAAGTAATTAAGTACAATAATTATTAAGTTCAATGTAAAATAATTATATTTAAGTTCAATACTTAGGTTTAATATAATATGATAATTAGATACAAGAATATAATAATATTACATTTGGATAAACATAATATTTTTCCATTTAAATAAAAAATAAATAAAAATAAAAAAATAATAAAAGGATAAGCATGAGTTACGACTATATATATACTGCACTTTCAATTCACAAACCAACCGAAAAATCAACCGAGAGAGAAGGAAGAGGAAAGAGGAAGAAAAAAATAGAAGAAAAATCTATAAACCTTTTCGAAAAATTCCAATAAATCAGCAACTATTCACCTCATATCATAAAGCAATATAGCACTGTAGGTGACGTAAAAAGATCGATCAAAGAACAAGAAAATCAAAGAAAGATATTCCGAGAAACGGCAACGGAATCCCATTTCAAGCTAGGTAATCTTCGCTCATTTTTCTTATAGCTACACACCAAACTAGAGGTTGACTTGAACACAAAAGTTGTACCTCTTGTTGCATATATAACGTACATATCATCCGTCGTCCCAAAATATTGCCGGAACTAACATTTTCGGAATGCCGGAGTACCTTAGTTCACTATAGGACGAAATTTTGAATCTGGTATTGATCGGTTAGGAATTTGAAAAAACTTTCAACATAAGAATTAAAGATCTTAAAAAGTTACATATTCTGGAAAAAAGCCGGCTGCGCGTAGCTGCCGGAAGGCAGCTCACGCGCCGGAACCGGCGGCGCGCGTGTGTACTGCACGCTCCACCGTATCGTCGATTTTCCGGCGGCCGAACTTTTCTGGTGATATATCCGACTTTTTGGCCAACTTTTGTAATGTTTGCAGATCTCTTCTAATTAATATTAATTTTGCAAACTTAAGTAAAATCAACCCCGTTAAATTTTGAACAAAAGATAATCTGGAAATGATCAGCTAGTTACTTAAAAACTCTAACATATAAATATCATTCATAATATATTTTTAGGACTTGCTCCAGCAACTCGGATTATTAATCAAGCCTAAACTGTAAGTTATCAGGTGAGGAAATTACTATTCATTTTTCTATTAAAGGCTTTGGCATTTGGCCTGGAAATTTCAATAGCATTTATTTAATGTTCAAATATCACTCATATATAGTTCATTTCAATTACTGATATATTGTTCTTGCATATTTATGAATGGATTGATATATCGTTAATGAATGGAATCATGGACAACGGATTTCGGTCCGGAAATTGAGTCCACTGGACAACGTGGCATCGGCCCGGAAAATGAGTCCAATGAACAACAGGTAAAAAGTCCCGGGTATATGGTTCATCTGAACAACGCGCACCGAATATTTCGGTCCGGAGAATGGTTCACCCGGCTCGTAAAAAGTGCTCAATTAGAGCCACCAATGTTAATTTATGAAATTTTCATTTATCTATTATTCCATTGCATAACATTCATAACATTTAAATTTTTATGCCTATTACTTCATGCATAATTATGATGAAGCGCTATTTTAACTTATTTAAAAGCTATATTCTAGTTTAAACTCACTAAATCCTTAAAGACTTAACTCTCTGTTTCTTTTCGTCTATTGAATTTTCAGACACAGGAACCCAAGAATTGGAACAGGAGGAAAATAACTGAAGCTGAAATAAGAGCATTTGAAAGTTGGGATGATTTGTTTATAAATAAATGTTAAACTTCCGCTGTAAAATAATTGTACATATTTGAAATAAGAATGTAAATATATGTATATAATCTTTTAATGATAGTAGAAAATATTTAAATTTTTATCTACAATATCTTTTTAATAATATTAATAGGAAAAAATAAATATAGCAGTTCCATAAAGAAAGATTGTAGAAAATGTGGCACTTAGTAAGGGAATATTTATGAATACCTAAACCAGGCTCCACAGAGGTGGTATTAGAGCATGGTTTCTTAAAGTCTAGAGACAGGAGCCTAAGGTTTATCATAATATCATACGTTAATCTTTATGTTTTCCTCAAAATTGAAATGTCTCTTTTCAGGATGACAGAGTCTAGTGGGACATAAAAGAAAAAAAAAACTATAATCATCAAACAAATGGAAGAAGAAATAGAAAAATTAAGCAAAGAAAACTCGGACTTGAAATGTCTAGTGAATATGTATCAGGAGCATTTTAAAACCTTTGGAACAACTGAAACTTTTCATGGATTTATTGAAGAACAGATGAAGGCTGATAATCTATCATATCAGGGAGAATTTGGTCATGTACTGTATGAAAGAGAACGCACTCTTATATACTTACTAGACATGCATGAATTCTTTGACCGAGGTTTGATTAGTTTCTTAAAAGGAGTATCACACCCTTTGATCCACATTGACCACTTAATCATGCATGGGCGTGAACTGGTTTATCAATCTATCCACGGAATGGATCCTGGTGTTATCGGTCTATCTTACACAAATCAAGCTAAACAGACCACAGCTCCTCCCATCACTAGCACATTTGAAACTAGAGGTAGTAGCTTGACTAACAATATTCCACCGTATGTACCAGCCCATTTTGTAGAATATCCTGGAGTCATGAACACAACAATAGATCAAAACCCCTTTATGGTAACAGATTATCTGTTGCAGTCACCGGAAGTTGAATTTCTTCCTAACCCCATGTTGGAAAACTTTGTATTTGGAGTAGATGAACTTGTTCCAATGACTATCCTACCTGAAAGTGAAAATGAAAATGAGCCTAGTTATGAACCCGACCCTGTTGAACCACATACATTACTGCCGAATACAGATCAAAATGTTACCATGTGAACCACAGGCACAAATGAAGGCTCGAGCCACACAACTTTTATAGATCTCTAAGACGACGAATGAAGACAATGACTATTTTGCACTAGTATTTAATTAGTATTAATAATCATCATCTTTTGTAGGTATGATGATTATCAAGGTCATCATTTTTTGTAGGCATGATGACTCAGTTTGCTTGTTCTGTTTGTTTTATGCTTGGGTATTGTAAATATTTGAAACATGTCCTGTTTATAAATAAAACTGACTGTTTACCCTCTGACATAACTATGTACATTTATGATATATATATTTATAGTGCATGATATGTTCATATTTTATATTTATGTGTTTAGAATGACGTCTTCACAAAATAATACTCAAGCCAGAATCGGACAAGACATTCTCCCTCAAGATGACCACAACTCGGCAACTGGTGGAAATTCCAGAAACGCTCAACAAAATCCCCCCCAAGAACAAAACATACAAAATATGTTTGAAATAATGCATCAATTTGTGCAGTTTTGTCAGCAAAATCAACCACGACCTCATGATCAAGTTCAAGAACATCACATTGAGGCAAATGATCGAGCTCTTGAGAGATTTTTGAGATTCAAACTGCCAAAGTTTGAAGGCAAACCAAATGCGTATCAAGCAGAATCTTGGCTAAGAAAAATCAACAAAATATTCTCTATTCTCAATTATTTTGAAGAACAAAAGGTGAATTTTTCCACTTACTTATTTGAAAAAGCAGCTCATAACTGGTGGCGTACGGTGGAACATAAGTGGACAAAAAATCACACCCCAAAAACGTGGCACAATTTTCAGCAAGAATTCGAAGGTAAATATATAACTCAAGTTATATTAAATACCCGAGAACGTGAATTTATGGATTTAGTCCAAGGTGACATGACCGTAGCTCAATATGAGTCAGAATTCCACCGTCTTATACATTATGCACCACACTACATGGAAGATGAGGTAAGAAAAAGGAAAAAATTTGTTCACGGATTAAATCTAGATATTCGTTGGGCAACATTATCCACAGAAGTTGCCAGTTATGTTTCTGCTGTTAATCAAGCTCTACGAGTGGAAGAAGATATCAAGGCACTTCTTAAAAAAAGGAAGAAGAAAAGAAAATCAGGAAGCCCAACCTTTTTGAGGATAATAACCAGAAAAGAAAATTTGAAAAGAGAACACAACCAGTCAGGCAAGGATAAGCTGTCAAAGGAAAAGTTCCAAGAAACAACAATAAAAAGTGTGGATATTGTGGATTACCAAATCATGAAGAAGAAAAGTGCTGGAGAAAATGTGGGAAATGTCTTATTTGCGGAAGTGAGCAACACCGTATTCAAGATTGTCCAAAAAAAATGCAGAAGACTCAACCCACAACAAAGCCAAATATACCTGCTCGAGCCTATGCCCTCTTAGGAAACAAAGAGGAAGAAGTTGACCCCACTGCAGTCGTAGAAGGTACTGTTACCATATTATCCAGTTCTGCAAAAACTTTATTTGATCCAGGATCTACTTATTCTTTTATCTCAAAAGTTTTTGTACGTAAATTACCACTGTTATCGGAGCAGTTACCATATAGCTTCGAAATTAGCTCACCTTTAGGGACAACGATGACTACTAACATCATTTACAAAAATTGTCCCTTAAACTTCCAAGAAAAAGAATATCGACCAGATTTGATTGAATTACCTATCAAGAACTATGATATTATTCTTGGAATGGACTGGTTATTTAGACACGAAGCCCTTCTCAATTGCTACACAAAAGAAGTTTATCTTCAAACTTCTCAACCAATCATTTCCAAAGATAACCATACCATGGGAATAGTATCAACATCAGAAGCTAGGGCTATACTAAAAGACAACGGACAAGGATTTCTAGCTTATTTGATAAATAAGCCAAAAGATCAACTCAAGATATCAGAAATCTCAGTTGTACAAGAATTTCCAGAAGTTTTTCCTAAAGAGATCAATAATTTACCTCCTCAGAGAGATGTAGAATTTTCCATTGATCTAATACCTGGAGCACAACCCAAATCTAAGACTCCATACCGAATGGCACCTTCAGAGTTAAAAGAATTAAAACTTCAATTACAAGAGCTCATGGACAAGAAATATGTCCGTCCTAGTACATCTCCATGGGGTGCTCCTGTATTATTTGTCAAAAAGAAAGATGGAACTCTAAGGATGTGCATTGATTATCGAGAACTTAACAATGTTACCATCAAGAACAAATATCCTCTACCGCATATCGGAGAATTGTTTGATGTCTTACAAGGATCTCAAGTATATTCAAAACTTGATTTGCGACAAGGATATTACCAATTGAGAATTAAGGAGGATGACATCTCCAAAACGGCTTTTAATACCCGTTATGGACACTATGAGTTTGTGGTAATGACATTCGGATTAACCAACGCTCCTGCAGCTTTCATGGATATGATGCATCGAATCTTTCAACCATTCTTGGACAAATTCGTTGTCATATTCATAGATGACATCTTGATATTTTCAAGAAGTCATGAGGAACATGCTCAACATTTACGATTGATTCTCAAAACTTTGAAAGAGCATCAATTGTATGTCAAATTCAGCAAGTGTGAATTTTGGCTAGAATAAGTGTCTTTTCTTGGCCACTTTATCTCTAAGAAAGGACTGGAAGTAAATCCTCCAAAAATAGAAGCCATATCTTGCTGGAAACAACCAATCAACATCACAGAAATTAGAAGTTTTCTCGAATTAGCAGGATACTACCGAAGATTCATTAAAGATTTTGCAAAAATTGTTGTTCCCTTGACACAGCTAACTCGAAAAGACAACCCTTTCTTGTGGAATGATGAATGTGAGAAAAGTTTTTGCAAATTAAAAGAAATTCTTACTAGTGCACCTGTATTAGCTTTACCAGAAGGGTCAGAAGGATTTGTGGTTTACACAGATGCCTCAAAAGAAGGCTTTGGATGTGTATTAATACAAAACGATAAAGTTATTGCATATGCATATGGAAAATTAAAGAATCACGAGTTAAATTATCTTACTCATGACCTGGAATTAGGAGCAATAGTGTTTGCATTAACAAAATGGAGACACTACTTGTACGGTTCAACTTTTGATATTTATACAGACCACAAAAACTTGAAGTATTTATTTACTCAAAAAGAGATGAACATGAGGCAAAGAAGATAGATTGAATTTTTGGAAGATTATGATTGTTCCATTCTTTATCAATCAGGTAAAGCTAATGTATTAGCTGATGCTTTAAGTAGAAAGATTAATTTTGAAACGTCCTGCCTTTTTTATTGCTTTAAAAGTACTAGAAATTTTTTTTTAAATCCTCTAAATTTCGGCTTTCCCTAAAATATTTTTATAAAATATTTTACCCTTTTAAAATAAAATAACAACCATCTAGCATTTTAAAAATCAAGTGCAATAGTTATAAAATGAAATCGTCGCATGTTTACCAAACCTAAAAGCAATAAGTGTGAAAAGTATAGCCCATACTAAACCTCTCAAAAATCTCTCAAAAGTATAAATAAATAGTCTTAAAAATCTCTAACTTATATCAGAAATCATAAAACGTAATGCGGAAAATAGTAGCACTGGTCCTCGGGTTGTGTGCACCGATAGTCCAGTAGAATCACCCGTTGAGACCTCCCTCATACCCACCTGCATCCATCACACCTAGTGAGTCTAAAGACTCAACACACCATAATCTTGATAACGAGTAATACATATAAAATCGCATGCAACAGTGAAAATACTTTTGGGTAAAAATAACATTTCATGATATGCATAAATAAACCTTAACCTTTTTCCTTATCATGACATAAAACATTTTAACATAATCATAAACATTTTCCTTTTTCCTTCGTTGAATTCAGATCGTTAATCGTGACTTTCCTCAAACCTCAAAAGTCGATGGATCCGTCTACATGTAGCCACAGTACTGGGCGGCGAGGGACACCAGCGACACTCTCACCGGTCAACTGGGCCCTGGCCTATCATGATCGAATAGAAATACGATCGTCGGGGCTCCTTCTGGGGCCTTCTCCCATAAATGGGCTCCCTCTGGAGCCTTCTCCCCTCACGATATTCCCATTCTTACCTCAAACCTCATATCCTCATAACCTCATATTCGCTATAATGGAAACATGATCGTCGGGCTCCCACTGGGACCATCACCCTCACGACATCGCCATCATTAACGAATTAGTCACAATCACTTCACTTCTTTAAACATTTTTCATTCCCATCACTTTAGAAAAATCATGAATAACATTGACATTTTTCATTTTTGAAACCAAGCATTCAACATGTATTTTAAATGTCTTCCTTAAATCATAAAAATCAAACAGACACTTAAAAATCATCATTTAATAATGGATACATCATAAACATTTAAAAATAATCATAATATCTTAAAAACAGCATTTCGGGCACTGCCGTGACCTTTACTAATTTCCCGGTGTAAAAAGACCGTTTTACCCTTGGACTCGACATTTTCCGTTTTCGAATTTTTTCTTGATTTCATGACTCTAACATGTCCAAAATAATTATTTAAACTTACATGAATTTTTCCATAATTTTAATTAGCTTAAATATTAGACTTTTTTTTCTTTAATTAATTGTTTTGACTGTATTTTAATCCTGAAAAATCCCAAACTTTAATATAAAATTCCTAAATTCTAAATTTAGTCTTTTATATTATTTTAGCCCTTATGGACCACGACTCGACCCCCGTGATCCATTTTCCAATTTTTCTTTATTTAAAACACCCTATTTGACACCTAAACTTCGACCCCAAGTCAACTTCCGATTTTCACGAGTTACCCCCGAACTACGCTGGTCCGAAACTTGCCCCACATCTTAACTTAGCCTATTGGACTCTAACTTCATTAAGAAACCCAACCTAAAGCCAAAAACGAAGGTCCCCTATACTGCCCTCACCCTAGCCGAGAGTTGCACTTTGTGTGGACTCAAGTTTTTGTGCACTTAGGGACTCAGCCGTCGACCCAGCAACCGAACCAACCCCCTATGCACCTTCCTAGGACCTTAATGAGTCACCTTAGCCTAATCCACGAGCCCTGGACCCTGCCCTCCCTTACCTGCAAGCCGCGCAACCCTGCACGCCCTGCTGCCTTGCTTCTCGGGTAGGAGTCCTCTCGTTTCGGGACTCCTCCCAGCCCTCAATCTTGAGTCCTAGCTTGGCTAGGACTCTACCTTAGACCCAACCAAGCCCCTGGCCGATGCCCTGGCCCAAGCCAAAGCCAAGCCACCCCTGGAACAAGGAACTCGAATCCCTTAAACCCATGACATTGCGTTCACGATTTCTGCATGTTCTTGTTTCTTTTCTTTTTTCGTTTCAGCCGATTTATGTGTGGTGTGTGGGACACCAAAACATGTATAATCCTTACTTATCCATGCCTAGACATCATGGCAGCCCCTTGGTATAACAAAAACGTGTATCATGGCATGCAATAAGAGATACGTAAATCATGCCAAAAGGGAAACAAAGGCAGCAACTTTTGGTTTTCATGTTTCACAAAATAAACTTTTAAAAACATATTATGACATGATGGATGAGAAAAGGAAGATTAAGGCGTGACTTTGCGTATTATACGCTCGAATAATCGTTGACGACGAAGAACGGAGGGACGAATTTGGCTTGTTCTTGCTTGCCCTTCGAAAATCCTTCAAAGTGAAAATATGTGTGCTGCCGTGTGTGGGGAGGTGAATGAGGGAGAGTTTTCAGAAAGATAAAATAGGTGGCCGATGGTTTGTTGTTTCTAGAATAGGGTTTCATGATTTTTTTTATATTTTAAATACCAATTTGATTACTAACTAGGCCTTAGGCCTAATAAGCCATTAAAATTAGGCCCATTAGTCTAATTAGGATTTAAATAAAATATTAACAAAGTTTTTCCTTAATTAAATATGTGAATTTATTAGCCGGGTTACCAAAAGCTCGTATTTTAGTTGAAAAACCAACACCGATAAAATTTACGTCCCGGCGTATAAAATCACCTCAAAACCATTTATTTTCAAAAATACTGAAAAACATCTACAATAATTAAAAATAATTATTTAACAAAAACATTTTATATTTTTCAGCCCCCGGTCCCTGTTCCTCGATCGTCGCTTGAATATTCCTTAAAATTATCATTTTATGCATGATGACAATAAAAATCTCATTTAACATATAAACAAGTATGTCACATAATTAACTAGCAATTAAAGTCAATTAATTACTCATTTTTTCTTTATTTCCTAGATTCGCATGCAGTTGAATTACGTCGTCTTAATTTTTGACCTTACAATTCCTCCCCCCCCTTAAATAAAATTTCGTCCTCGAAATTAGAACTTACCGAATAGATCAGGATAGCGACTCTTCAAGTCCCTCTCGGTTTCCCAAGTAGCTTCCTCTTCCAAGTGATTCAGCCACTTGAACTTGACCATTGGAATGACTTTGTTCCGCAATCTTCTTTCTTGCCTTGCTAAGATCTGAACAGGTCTTTCTTCATATGTCATATTTGGAGTTAATTGAAGAAGTTCATAATTAAGCACATGTAACGGATTCGACATGTACTTCCGCAACATTGAAATGTGGAACACATTGTGAACTCCTGCAAGCGCTGGTGGCAATGCCACTCTATAAGCTAGTGTACAATCCTCTCCAAAATCTCAAACGGACCAATAAATCTTGGACTAAGCTTGCCTTTCTTGCCAAAGCGCATAACACCCTTCATAGGTACTATTTTCACAAATACATGGTTGACCACTGCAAAATCCAAGTCCCTTCGTCGTTTGTCTGCATAACTCTTTTGTCGGCTTTGCGCCGTCTTCATTCTATCACGAATTTTGTCTATAAGCTCGGTAGTCTCTTCAATCACGTCCGGACCAATTGCTCTTCTTTCCCCAACTTCGTCCCAATGTATAGGATATCTACATTTTCTTCCATAAAGTGCCTCAAAAGGAGTCATCCCAATTGATGATTGATAGCTATTATTGTAGGTGAACTCCACTAAAGGTAATTTTGGTTCCCAACTGCCTTGGAAATCAATAACACATGCTCGAAGTAGATCTTCCAAAATCTGTATATGTTGGGACCCGGACGCAAATCATATTATGAATCATTCTTTGGGAATAAATGGATCAATTAATTAAACTGGGTAAAAAAACATTTTTTTTATACAAATGCGGAACGTAATGGAATCAGTCTAATATACATGTCAACATAAGTACAAGTCTTGTACAAAATACATTCAAACTAAGGTTCAACAACTAGACATCAAGTGCTGAAACTAAATCTACATCAAGTCCGGAATCACCACTCTATTCTCGATCTCTCATCCTCTTCTCGACCCTGATTCAGTCCCACCTGTTGTCATGCACACATACAAACACAACAGCAGCCGGATAACTCCGGTGAGAATATAATCCCAGTATAAAACAACGAAACATGCATTGTATAAAATCATATACATGTATTAAAAGCAGCTAAACATAATCGATAAAACATGTAACAGAATCTATGAAACATAATCGATACAATTCAGTAAATCAAACTCGGAATCTTATTCTTTGACCCGACTCAATCTGGCCTAGTCTAGGGATCCCGATAGAATAAGAACGCAACAACTCATCTACTCTCCTTAGCTAGATAGCAGTACGTTCTTATTCCCAGACTTTGGTACACTATATCGAATCTTTGCCATAGAAGCTGATCTGCATTCTAAGCCACATCGATGTAAACCAAACGTCCAGTGACCTGGCACCTCTGCCAAAGACTTTATGTCTTAAATCAATCGTCTCACTTATGCTTTCTAAAAATCCATAGAACAAGCATATAAATGTACTGAATTCAAATACTTGAAAACAATAGCAAATAAGTATGTGGTTTTAGGGAAACTCGAGTCAAATCTAACTCGAGTCGATCTCTCGGTTAACATTGGTTTATACCTTTTTTTCTTGGGGTTCGGCTTTGTTCTGTCTTTAAAATCTTCAATACCAATCTGGAATGACATTTGAGAAGTACCATATTAATATACAATTCAAATCACGTCATGATTGATCAATCTCAATCTTATCAAATTATGACGGCATAACGGTACAATCTCGACATACCCTCGGCAATTCAATATCAATAAACAATCTCAGCAACTCATAATCTCAACAAATACAATCATAATTCAAATATGCTCAATAGCAATCGATATAATCTGAAAAATGATAACAAGTGCATAAACGATCCGTTTTTCGATCCGGTTTCAATTATACGATTACCAGTATTTCCAGAACACATAATAATAATCAAATCACAATATCTGCAATGCATAAATTTCAAACCATGCTAGAAATCAATGAAACTTACGTCCTTGTGTAGTTCTTGACAAGGGGATTTCAAAATTGTGCTCTGATTAAAAATCGGATCGCCGGTACTTGCAAAATCAAAAATCTAAGCTATTAAGAACCTTGAGGAAATTTCTATGGGATTCTCGATTTTCTTCCTTGGAATTGCTGAAGGAGATGAAATTATATACATCCAAAACACATGGCAAAGACAAGTGTCCACTCAAATCCAATATTGCACTTTAGCCACTGAATTCTTCATTATTTGCAATTCAGCCCTCAATAACTCTTTTTAATTCCATTTCAATCCAATGGAATTTTAAAACCCTGGAATATGACTCAACATTCCAAAATTCATAAATTAACTAATCTCAGATTAAAATGATGAAATCTCGGGCCTTACACTTCTCTCCATCTGAGACATGATTTCGTCCTCGAAATCGGAGGCAATCAAATCACATAACATAAGAAGGTATAACAGAAGCTAAACTAAAAGACTCACATCAGCGAAATAACTCTGGGAATTCATGTCTCATATCTGATTCAGTCTCCCAGGTAGCTTCCTCAATGCCATGATGACTCCACTGGACTTTCACATGCGGAATAGTCTTCGTTCTGAGCTGCTTTTCTTTACGATCAAGAATCTGAATAGGTTTCTCAACATAACTCAGACTTTCATCAAGTTCGGCCTCGTCTGGCTGAATAATATGAGAATCATCAGGGAGATATTTCCGCAGCATAGATACATGAAAGACATCATGTATTACAGATAGAGAAGGCGGAAGAGCAAGTCGATAAGCACGAGTACCAATCTTCTCCAGAATCTCATAAGGACCAAATGTAACGAGGAGACAACTTCCCTCGTTTGCCAAATCTGATAACGCCTCTGAAAGGAGAAATCTTCAAAAATACTTTATCTCCTTGCTCAAACTCTAGAGGTCCGTGTCAAATATTCGCATATTTGGCCTGTCTGTCCTGAGCTGTCTTCATTCTCTTCTGAATCAGCTTCAGTTTCTCAGTCATATCTCTAATCATATCGGGTCCAAACTCAGGTACCTCAGAGATATCATCCCAATAGAGAGGGGATCTGCACTTTTGCCATACAACGCTTCAACGGTGCCATCTCTATACTCGTCTGATAGCTGTTGTTATAAGAAAACTCACAAAGTGGCAAAGAATCTTGTCAACTAACCGTCTGTCTGAGGATGATATGCATTACTCAAATGCAATGTAGTACCTAGAGCCTGCTGCAGACTATGCCGAAAATGAGAAGTAAATCGAGGATAACGATCTAACACAATCGACTTCGGTACACCATGCAATCTGACCACTTCTCTGACATAAATCTCTGCCATTTGGTCATATATGTACGTCATTCTATACGGAATAAAACATGCTGATTTGGTCAATCTGTCAATAACGACCCAAATCGCATCACAACCTCGGGAGGATCGCGGTAACTGCGTCACAAAATCCATGGAAATTTGATCCCATTTCCATTCTGGAATCGATAAGCTATGCAGTAGACCTCCTGGTTTCTTTCTCTCTGTTTTCACCTGTTGGAAATTGAAACATTTAGATACAAAATCTGTGACATCTGATTTCATCTGTTTCCACCAAAACTGTCTTTTCAAATCGTTATACATTTTTCTTCCACCAGGATGAATGCTGAATCGACTGCTTTGCGCTTCTGTCAATATCTGCTGTCTCAACTCTGAAACATCCGGCACAACAATACGATTATTCACATACAGTACATCATCACAAACCTGATATTCTGATTGATGACCTGATCTGACAATCAACATCGAGTTCTGAACATTCTGATCCACTTTCTGTGCTTCTTTGATTCTAAAAATCAGTTATGGCTCGGCTTGAATAGCATACAATCTCAAAAGTTGACAATCTGTCTCAAATACTAATCTAGAAAGACAACAATCTTCAATCAAATTTGAAACACCAATAGTCGATAAGGATAAAGAACATACCTTTCAAATCAGCGCATCAGCTGCTGCATTGGATTTTCCCGGATAGTACTTGATTTCACAATCAAAATCTTTCAATAAATCGAGCCATCTTCTCTGACTCATATTCAGTTCAGACTGTGAAAACAGATATTTCAAGCATTTGTGATCAGAATAAATCTCAAACTTCTCACCATAAAGGTAGTATCGCCAAATCTTTAGTGCAAAAACAATAGCAGCCAATTCAAGATCATGAATCGGATAGCGAGACTCGTGTGGCTTCAACAGTCTCGAAGCATACGCAATCACATGCCCTCGCTGCATCAAAACACATCCTAATCCTCTGTGAGAAGCGTCACAATAAACCACAAAATCACCAGTACCTGATGGAATAGTCAACACAGGAGCACTGGTTAATCTCTTCTTCAACTCTAAGAAGCTGGACTCACACTCTTCTGACCAAACAAACAGAGCATTCTTTTGAGTCAGCTGCGTAATAGGTTTAGCAATACTGGAGAAATCTTTAATGAATCATCGATAATATCTTGCTAAACCCATAAAACAGCGTATCTCTAGTACAGATGTTGGTCTCGGCCAACTGATCACTGCCTCGACTTTACTAGGATCAACAGAAATCCCATCACCAGATATGATTTGACCAAGAAATACAACCTGTCTCAACCAAAATTCTCATTTCGACAGTTTGGCATACAATTTCTCAGCTCTTAGAGTTCTCAACACAATCCTCAAATGTTCAGCATGGTCAATCATATTCTTCGAATATATCAAAATATCATCAATGAAAATAATCACAAACTCATCAAGATATTTCTGAAACACACGGTTCATCAATCCCATAAATACAGCTGGAGCATTCGTAAATCCAAAAGGCATGACAATAAACTCATAATGTCCATACCTGGTTCGAAAAGCTGTCTTCGATATATCAGAATCTCTGACTCTCAGCTGATGATATCCAGATCTCAAATCGATCTTGGAATAGACAGAAGAACCCTACAACTGATCAAATAAATCATCTATACGAGGCAAGGAATATTTGTTATTTACCGTAGCCTTGTTCAGTTGCCGGTAATCAATGCACAGTCTCATTGAACCGTCCTTCTTTCTCACAAATAGTACTGGAGCACCCCAAGGAGAAACACTCGGTCTGATGTATCCCTTGGCCAGTAAGTCTTCCAATTGATCTTTCAACTCTTTCAATTCTATCGGTGCCATTCTGTACGGAGCTCTAGAAATAGGAATTGTACCTGGTACCAACTCAATGCTGAAGTCTATCTCTCGAATCGGAGGCAAACCCGGAATCTCATCTGCGAAGACATTAGCAAACTCACATACCACTGAAAAATCAGCCAATGATGGGCTCGATTTCAGTACGTCAACTAAATAGACGAGGAATCCCTCTGCTCTTTTCTGTAACAATCGAGTCATAGATAATGCAGATATCAAAGGAATTCTAGCTCTAGAACCCTTACCGTAGAATTTCCACTCATCAGCCATGTCAGGTCTGAATCTCACAATCTTATGGAAACAATCAACGGTAGCTCTGTACTTGGTGAGCGTATCAATACCGATAATACAATCAAAATCAGACAACCCAAGTACAATACAATCTAACTCAATCTCATGCTTATCATACCGCAGTATACAAGATCTAAAAGATGTCACTGATATAAGACCTCTCCCTAAAGGTGAAGAGACAGATACTACAGTAGATAATGACTCAACAGACAAGGAATGCATCAATGCAAATCGCTCAGATATGATTGTATGAGATGCACCAGTATCTATCAATACATAAGCAGGATAACCACAAAGAGAATAGTTACCTGCAACAACATCATCAGGTGCGTCCTGGGCCTGTTCTTCAGTCAAAGCAAAAACTCTGGTCTGCTGTCTAGGAGGCTGGCTGACAGTCTGGCTTCCTCCAGGCCTCGGCTGTGACTGGGTAGATGGTGCTGGCTAGAAAGAGTGAATAGCAGATGGTCATCTACCAGTCTAAGCTACTGATCCAGATGATTCTGCACCATGGGATCTCTGAGAATCTCTCTGTGGACAGACTCTGGAAAAATGTCCTGGCTGTTTACAAATGTTGCAAACGCCAAAAACTCCTCGACATTGTTTTGTGGGATGTCTTCCACCACAAGTTCTGCAATAGGCCCTTGTATAACTCTGTCGGGAACCACTGGAGCTAGATGAACTGCTCCCTGACTTCTTAAACTGGTTTCGTCTAGTTTTCACCTGATCTTTCTTGCCACTGCTGCTGCTGCCACTCTCAAATCTGGGAGGGGGTTGTTGAAACTGCATTGAGGGTAGAGAACTGATCAGCAACAGCTTCGTCATTCTTAGCTACATGTGGAGCAAATCGTAATAGGGTAGAGAACTTGGCCACATACTCCTTAATATTCAATTGACCCTGTCTCAAGTTTGCAAACTCTGCACCCTTCTCCTTTCTGTACAATACTGGGAAAAATCTTTGATAAAATTCTGTCTTAAAGATATTCCAAGTAATCACTGTACCTCGATGCTCCAACGCCCTCTTTGTCGTGAGCCACCAAGTCTTTGCAACGTCATGCAACTGGTGTCCAATCAATCTGACTCTGCGCTCATCAGTGTAATCCAGTGAATCAAACAGCATCTCAATGTCATCTAGCCAACTTTCACAGTCAATTGAAGTCTCAGTACCCTTCAGAGTCGGTGGATGGAACGACTGAAATCTCTTTAGCAATGTTTCCATTGGTGTAGCTGTCACATCCATCGGATTCGCAGAGGTACTGCCCTGTTCTGGTAAAGGACGCAAAGAAACTGCGGCTCTTCTAGGAGGCATATCTGATTATCAAAATGATTAATAATCACTATATATTAAATATGTGTCAATCCTCCTCTGATCAAGAATCGGTTCTGATTCATTCTCAATAATACAAGTTACCGACCAAATCAGATAATCAGGTAAACATGTAATATTTAAAGCAATAAAACATGCTAGCCATTCAGAAGCAGGAAAGAAAACTCAATCTACTCCGCTCACTCTATCTTCTATCTCAGTCTAAAGGATCTATCGCTCTGATACCACCTGTTGTGGGGACCCGGACGATAATCATCTTCTGAATCGTTCTTTGGGAATAAATGGATCAATTAATTAAACTGGGTCAAAAAAAAACATTTTTTTTATACAAATGCGTTACGTAATGGAATCAGTCTAATATACATGTCAACAAAAAAGTACAAGTCTTGTACAAAATACATTCAAACTAAGGTTCAACAACTATACATCAAGTGCTGAAACTAAATCTACATAAAGTCCGGAATTACCACTCTAATCTCGATCTCTCATCCTCTTCTTGACCCTGATTCAGTCCCACCTGTTGTCATGCACACATACAAACACAACAACTGCCGGATAACTCCGGTGAGAATATAATCCCAGTATAAAACAACAAAACATGCATTGTATAAAATCATATACATGTATTAAAAGCATCTAAACATAATTGATAAAACATGTAACAGAATCTATGAAACATAATCGATAAATTCAGTAAATCAAACTCGGATTCTTATTCTTTGACCCGATTCAATCTGGCCTAGTCTAGGGATCCCGGTCGAATAAAAACGCAACAACTCATCTACTCTCATCAGCTAGATAGTGACTTTGGTACACTATATCAAATCTTTGCCATAGAAGCTGATCTGCATTCTAAGCAACATCGATATAAACCAAACGTCCAGTGACCTTGCACCTCTGCCAAATACTCTATGTCTTAAATCAATCGTCTAACTTATGCTTTCTACAAATCCATAGAACAAGCATATAAATGCAATGAATTCAAATATTTGAAAACAATAGCAAATAAGTATGTGGTTTTAGGGAAGCTCGAGTCAAATCTAACTCGAGTCGATCTCCCGGTTAACATTGGTTTATACCGTTCTTTTCTCGGGGTTCGGCTTTGTTCTGTCTTTAAAATCTTCAATACCAGTCTGGAATGACATTCGAGAAGTACCATATTAATATACAATTCAAATCACGTCATGATTGATCAGTCTCAATCTTATCAAATTCTGACGGCATAACGGTACAATCTCGACATACCCTCGGCAACTCAATATCAATAAACAATCTCAGCAACTCATAATCTCAACAAATACAATCATAATTCAAATATGCTCAATAGCAATCGATATAATCTGAAAAATGATAACAAGTGCATAAACGGTCTAATTTTCTATCCGGTTTCGATTCTACGATTACCAGTATTTCCAGAACACATAATAATAATCAAATCACAATTTTTGCAATGCATAAATTTCAAACCATGCTAGAAATCAATGAAACTTACGTCTTTGTGTAGTTCTTGACGAGGGGATTTCAAAACTGTGCTCGGATTAAAAATCGGATCGCCGGTACTTGCAAAATCAAAAATCTAAGCTATTAAGAACCTTGAGGAAATTTCTCTGGGATTCTCGATTTTCTTCCCTGGAATTGCTGAAGGAGATGAAATTATATACATCCAAAACACATGGCAAAGACAAGTGTCCACTCAAATCCAATATTGCACTTTAGCCCCTGAATTATTCATTATTTGCAATTCAGCCCTCAATAACTCTTTTTAATTCCATTTCAATCCTATGGAATTTTAAAACAATGGAATATGACTCAACATTCCAAAATTCATAAATTAACTAATCTCAGATTAAAATGATAAAATCTCGGGTCTTACAGTATAACTTTTTCTGACTGTCCATCGGTTTGAGGATGAAATGCTGTACTGAATAATAACTTGGTCTCCATCGCTGCATGTAGACTTTTCCAGAAAGATGACGTGAACCTCGGATATTTGTCAGAAACAATAGATATAGGAATCCCATGTAGACGAACTATCTCTCGAATATACAACTCAGCGTACTGAATCATGGTGAAAGTCGTCTTGATAGGTAGAAAATGCGCTGATTTAGTAAGACGATTGACTATCACCCATATAACATTGAATCCCTTAACTGTCTTTGGCAATCCCACGACAAAGTCCATGGTGACCTTTTCCCATTTCCACTCGGGAATAGGGAGTGGCTTCAATTTCCCTGCTGGTCTTTGATGCTCTGCTTTAACTTGTTGGCAAGTCAAACACTCGGATACAAACTTCAGAATGTCACTCTTCATGCCTTGCCACAAATATAGCAACTGCAAATCTTTGTACATTTTCTTGCTACCCGGGTGAATGGAATAAGGTGTGTCATGAGCTTCCTTCATAATAAGGCCTCTCAAAGAATCGTCACTAGGAACCCATAATCGATCTCGATAACGAACTATATCATCCATCTCTGAATATAATTTCCGACCCTTGGCTTCATCTCTAGCTCTCCACTTTTGTAACTGTTCATCAGTGGACTGCCCATCACGAATTCTTTCTCTCAAGGTCGACTGTACTGATAATGAGGCAAGATTAGGGGCCTCGCCCCTAGCATACACTGTCAGCTCAAACCGCTGTATCTCGGACTGCAACGGTCTTTGGAGTGATAGATGAGTGATAACTGCTTCTTTTCTAATCAGTGCGTCTGCCACTACATTAGCATTTCCCGGATGGAAGCTCATGTCACAATCATAATCTTTTACTAACTCAAGCCATCTGCGCTGTCTCATATTCAGCTCTTTTTGGGTGAAGAAGTATTTCAAAATTTTATGGTCAGTGAATATCTTGCACTTCTCCCCGTAAAGGTTGTGTCTCCAAATCTTTAGTGCAAAGACTACTGCTACAAGCTCAAGATCATGAGTGGGGTAGTTTTTCTCGTGAATATTCAATTGTCTCGACGCATAGGCTATAACTCGATCATTTTGCATCAGAACTGCGCCCAATCCAAGTTTAGATGCGTCGGTATAAAGAACATAATCCCCTTGCCCCGATGGCATAGATAACACTGGCGTCGAAATCAAGGCTTGCTTCAACTTGTCAAAACTGTCTTGACACTCGGATCCCCATACAAAATTTGCATTCTTCATAGTCAAGGATGTCAATGGTACTGCAATGGATGAGAATCCCTTGATGAATTTGCGATAATAGCCGGCAAGTTCCAAGAAACTCCGAATCTCGGTAACACTCTTTGGTACTGGCCACTCTTTCACTGCCTCGACTTTGCTTGAATCAACTTCAACGCCATTACGAGAAATGATGTGGCCTAAGAATGCCACTCTTTCGAGCCAAAACTCGCACTTGCTGAATTTTGCATATAGCTTCCTGTCTTGTAATACTTGCAGCGCTGTCCTCAAATGACGACTATGCTCATCTTTGTTCTTCGAATAAATCAATATATCATCAATGAAGACTATAATAAACTGATCCAGATACGGCTGAAATACGCGATTCATGAGATCCATGAAGATCGCTGGTGCATTAGTCAGATCGAATGGCATGACCATAAACTCGTAGTGCCCATATCTGGTACGAAATGCTGTCTTGTGTATGTCTGACTCTTTTACTTTCAAATGATGGTACTAGATCGAAGATCAATCTTAGAAAATATTGATGCTCCTTGGAACTGATCTAATAAATCTTCAATTCTTGGCAGTGGATACTTGTTCTTGATGGTGACTCTATTAAGCTCTCGATAATCGACGCAAAGACGCATACTACCATCTTTCTTCTTCACAAATAATACCGGTGCGCCCCATGGAAAGTAACTAGGGCGAATGAAACCCTTGTCTAGCAACTCTTGGATTTGATCTTTCAATTCTTTCATTTCAGTAGGTGCTAGACGATAAGGCGCTTTAGATATAGGAACGGTGCCCGGGAATAGATCAATAGAGAATTCTACTTCACGGTCAGGTGGAATACCAGAAATGTCCTCGAGAAAGACGCTAGGAAAATCCCTCACAATATAAACATCTTCTAATTTCTGACTAATAGATTCCTGTGCAGTAGTGACACATGTTAGATAAGCTTGGCCTCCATGCTTAATAAGCTTCCTCGCACATAGACAAGAGATAATGTGCGGCATTTGCTTGTTTCTTGCCGTCTCGAAGACAAAAGATTTACCACTAGGTGGCCTAATAGATACTGATCGCTGATGAAAATCAATCGAAGCTCCATTCGCTGATAACCAATCCATCCCAAGTATAATATCAAATTCGGGCATAGGAAGGACAATAAGGTCTGCCCGGACAACATCTTTGAATAAACGAAGCTCCAGATTCTTGACTATCTTAGACGTGAGCATTTGTTCACCGGAAGGAATAGTAACTTTGAAATCCAAACCCATATCTTGAGGAGTAATTTTCAGTTTTTTGATGAAGGTTTCTGATATGAAGGAATGTGTAGCTTCTGAATCTAGCAAAGCATAAGTAGCTACACCTAGAATGATGATCCTCCCTGCAGTGAAAATTTCTTTTAAATCTTTTCGTGTTGAAGCTTAAGGATTTACTATCATTAATTCCCAAGGTTATAAGAAGATTGCGCGTTGAATTTAAAAATTCTTTGAAAAAAAATTGCACCTTAGTCCCTCAATTTTTTTGGAGATTTGCATTATTGCCCCCAAATTTTCGAATTATTGCAATTAAGTCCTTGAATCATTTCGAAATTCTGATTTAATCCCTTACGTTTCATGAATTGCATTTCGATCCTTAAGAATTTAGAAATTGCGCCTAGGTCCCTTATATTTTCGAAATTTCACATTAACCTCTCAAAAATTTCGAAATCCTTCTTAACCCCTTAATTATGATTTTCTTTAATTTTGGCCTTAAAACTTTTTAATTGGAATTCTTTCGTCCTTCACATAAAATAAGGCACAAATTCAAGTCATTTTCTATGGTTTCTAAAATCATAACTTAAGTCCAACTAAGTAGAACATGCAACCTAATTTTCACTAGGTTAATTCTTGTTCTCTAATCAATTCTAATAACCAATTTAACATTTCATGCAATAATAAGCAATATAAAAATGTTAAAAGACTAGGTTACTCGTGATGAGTGTAGTGTCTGCTTCTTCCTCAGCTTCCTCGGCTTTCATAACATAAGCTCGGGCCGTAGTAGCTGCTTTTCTCTTTGGGCAGTCACTGGCTTTGTGTCCATCCTCCTTGCAGCAGAAGCATTTAAATGATCCCCATTCACACTTGCCAAGATGTGGGCGGTCTCACTGTTTGCATAGTTGCCTCTCAGCAGGCTTTGGTGCTCCAGGACTTTGTGGCTTTGGTGGCGTTGGCTTCTTGACTTGACCTTGGCGCTTTTGGGGCCCTTGAGGTCTAGGAGGACCAGTATTCGGCTTCTTGTTGGGTTGATTGTTATTCTGATAGTGCTGCCTCTTGCGCTGAATCTCAACGTCAATGTCCTTCAAGGACTGCTCAGCCTGATATGCATAAGTAACTGCCATAGCATAATTCTCCGGACGCATCATCATAACTTTATCCCGAATGGTAGATCGTAGGCCATCCATGAAATGCCTAAGCTTTTCTTCCGCGTCCTTGGCAATAAGGGGTACAAAGTTGCAACCCCTATCAAACTTCTTCACAAAATCAGCAACAGGTATGTCTCCCTGACGAAGAGTCATAAATTCCCTCTTTATCCGGCCTCTGACATCAGCAGTAAAGTATTTCTCATAGAATTTTGTCTTGAACTGTGCCCAAGTGAGTGTAGTAAGGTCAACACCATGCTCGGCTCCTTCCCACCATAAAGAAGCGTCGTCCCTAAGCACATAAGTAGTACACCTCACCCGGTCAGCATTTCCCATGTCCAGATAGCGAAAATGTACCTCGAGTGAACGGATCCAACCCTCAGCAGTAAATGGATCGGTCGTGCCAGAAAATTCCTTCGGCCCTAGCCTTCGGAACTTCTCATAAACATCCTCCTGTGGCCTAGGTGGCTGCTGTAGCTGCTGCTGCTGCATCTGCTGTAACTGCAGCTGTAACTGCTGCTGTTGTAACTGCTGCTGCTGTAACTGTTTCTCGAAGAGACGAGCCATACCCTCTAATGCACGAGTAGCAGGATCCCCAGGTAGGGGTTGTGGTGCATTTCCTTGAGTATTCCCTCGGCGATTAACACTGTTCTCTTCCTGATTCTCAATAACGGGTGCACGTCTAGGAGGCATTATATCTGAATGTTTTCCATATTCTAACGTAACCAACATGCATTTAAATCTAAGTTCTCTAATCATGTGACATACCCCAACTTAATTAGCATTTTAAGCATGAAAAGCAATAATACTCAAAAAGCTAATAAACATGTAGCATAAACATAATATTCATAACGTCATGCAGGTAACATCATACTGAATCACATAAAGCATGTAAAACTTACAATTTTGAGGCTTGACGACTGATCTTCCCGGCGCTGATGGTGGCACAACCCTTTACAGGACCTTTGCTCTGATACCAACTGAAACGTCCTGCCCTTTTTATTGCTTTAAAAGTACTAGAAATTTTTTTTTTCTAAATCCTCTAAATTTCGGCTTTCCCTAAAATATTTTACCCTTTTAAAATAAAATACCAACCATCTAGCATTTTAAAAATCAAGTGCAATAGTTATAAAATGAAATCGTCGCATGTTTACCAAACCTAAAAGCAATAAGTTTGAAAAGTATAGCCCATACTAAACCTCTCAAAAATCTCTCAAAAGTATAAATAAATAGTCTTAAAAATCTCTAACTTAAATCAGAAATCATAAAACGTAATGCGGAAAATAGTAGCACTGGTCCTCTGGTTGTGTGCACCGACAGTCCAGTAGAATCACGCGTCGAGACCTCCCTCATACCCACCTGCATCCATCACACCTAGTGAGTCTAAAGACTCAACACACCATAATCTTGATAACGAATAATACATATAAAATCGCATGCAACAGTGAAAATACTTTTAGGTAAAAATAACATTTCATGATATGCATAAATAAACCTTAACCTTTTTTCTTATCATGACATAAAAAATTTTAATATGATCATAAACATTTTCTTTTTTCCTTTATTGAATTCAGATCGTTAATCGTGACTTTCCTCAAACCTCAAAAGTCGATGGATCCATCTACATGTAACCACAGTACTGGGCGGCGGGGAACACCAGCGACACTCTCACCGGTCAAGTGGGCCCTGGCCTATCATGATCGAATAGAAATACGATCGTCGGGGCTCTCTCTGGTGCCTTCTCCCATAAATGGGCTCCCTTTGGGGCCTTCTCCCCTCACGATATTCCCATTCTTACCTCAAACCTCATATCCTCATAACCTCATATTCGCTATAATGGAAACACGATCGTTGGGCTCTCACTGGGACCATCACCCTCACGACATCGCCATCATTAACAAATTAGTCATAATCACTTCACTTCCTTCAACATTTTTCATTCCCATCACTTTAGAAAAATTGTAATGCCCTAGATGTAATCACGGTAATTAGACAGTAATTAATTGACAGAATTGAAGTTGTAGGAGCTCGAGTGGGGTAGCCGGGCGTCGGTACATCAGAAGACTAATCTTTTCTACAGAACCTTTGGCGCCCGAGCGGTAGAAAATGACCGCCCGAGCGCCAGTGCACCACCAGCTTTGACTTTGGACAGAACGTCTGGCGCCCGATCGGTAGTTTTTGATCGCCCGAGCGCCTGTGGATAACAAGTTGAGCACTCGGGCAGAACATTCCGCGCCTGAGCGGTAATTTGTGACCGCCCGAGCGTCGCCTGAGAAACAAGAAGACTAAAACAAGTGTCCTTCCCATGCAATATATATTATATAATCTTCATTCCCCTTCAGAATTGGCAAGAAAGAAACCGAGAGAATCCAAAGCTAAAGCCTCGAAACTTCATCATATATTAGAAAGTTGATTGTGCGAGATCCGATCGTCCGATTGTAGATCCGAGCTCAGTTCCGTACTCCTCTCGACAAAGCCTTCAAAAGGATGTAAGTTTGATTTCTTTTCAGCATTGTTCGAAAATATATGGTTGGGGGAATCATGATTTGGTTTATATCATGTGTTCTTGAAGTTGTGATAATCGTCGAATCATACCCGGATCGAAGAACAGACCGTGTATGGAATTGTTATGATTTTCAGATTGATTTGATGGAGATTATATAGATTTCAACAATTTGATTTGTGTTCTAGACAATTATGAATTGTAGATTGATATCTCGTGTTGTCTGAGTTGCCGGGAATATCGATATTGTACTGTTATGCCGTCGAAACATCCGTAGAATGATATTGATCAAACTCGGTATTGATTCGAGTTGTATTATGATATTATACTTCTTGAATTATTCTTCCAGATTGGAATCAGAATCGACAGCAGATAGATTAGAGTTGCCAAGATTTTGTACTACGAAAGAAAGGTATAAATCAATGTTGAACCGGGAGGATATAACTCGAGTTAGATCTGACTTGAGTTCCCCTAAATCACATACTTTACTTTATTGCATTGATGTTTGCAATTCACGAGATTGATATGCTTATTCTATTGAGTTATAGCAAAGCATGTATTGAGTCATGGGCGGAGGTGCCTAGTTAATGGCGGAGGTGCCAAGTCTTTGGCGGATATGCCAAGACACTGAATGTTGGTTTATATCGATGTTGCGTAGGAGCGGATTGACTTCTATTGCGGAGATTCGGTATATTGTGCCAATGACCAGGAGTCGGGATCCCTAGATTAGAGATGAATCGAGTCTGAGATGATTAGTCATTAGTTTGATTTACAGGTTTATATCGATTCATGTCTGTCAGATTATGATACATGTTATTGATATATGTTTCATGCTTTTATATCTGTTATATGATTGCATGTACACGTTGTTTATACTGGGAATTATATTCTCACCGGAGTTATCTGGCTGTTGTTGTGTTTGTATGTGTGCATGACAACAGGTAGGACAGGATCAGGGTCGAGAAGAGGATGAGAGATTTCAATTTAGCGTGGAGATTCGGACCCAGAAGTAGAATAGGTTTCAGCACTTGATGTATAGTGGTTGAACCCAAATTGTACAAGACAAGTACTTTTATGTTGATGTTTATATCAGATTGATTTTATTATGTTCCGCACTTGTATTGTTTAAAAAAAAAATTAGACCCAGTTGATATAATTGATCCAATTATTCCCAAGAATGATTAAGAAATGAATTAGCGTCCGGTTCCCCACAGCAGTCATGAATAACATTTACATTTTTCATTTTTGAAACCAATCATGCAACATGTATTTTAAATGTCTTCCTTAAATCATAAAAATCAAACAGACACTTAAAAATAAACATTTAATCATGGATACATCATAAACATTTAAAAATAATCATAATATCTTAAAAACAGCATTTCGGGCACTGCCATGACCTTTACTAATTTCCCGTTGTATAAAGATCGTTTTACCCTTGGACTCGACATTTTCTGTTTTCGGCTTTTTTCTTGATTTCATGACTCTAACATGTCCCAAATAATTATTTAACCTTACATGAATTTTTTCATAATTTTAATTAGCTTAAATATTAGACTTTTTTTTTCTTTAATTAATTGTTTTTACGGTGTTTTAATCCTGAAAAATCCCAAACTTTAATATAAAATTCCTAAATTCTAAATTTAGTCTTTTTATATTATTTTAGCCCTTATGGACCACGACTCGACCCTCGTGAGCCTTTTTCCAATTTTTATGGTCCACGACTCGACCCTCGTGAGAGTTTTCAGAAAGATAAAAAAGGTGGCCGATGGTTTGTTGGTTCTAGAATAGGGTTTCGTGATTTTTTTTATATTTTAAATACCAATTTGATTACTAACTAGGCCTTAGGCCGAATAAGCCATTAAAATTAGGCCCATTAGTCTAATCAGGATTTAAATAAAATATTAACAAAGTTTTTCCTTAATTAAATATGTGAATTTATTAGCCGGGTTGCCAAAAGCTCGTATTTTAGTTGAAAAACTAACACCGATAAAATTTACGTCCCGGCGTATAAAATCACCTCAAAACTATTTATTTTCAAAAATACTGAAAAACATCTACAATAATTAAAAATAATTATTTTACAAAAACATTTTACATTTTTCAGCCCTCGATCCCCGTTCCTCGATCGTCGCTTGAATATTCTTTAAAAATACCATTTTATGCATGATGACAATAAAAATCTCATTTAACATATAAAAAAGTATGTCACATAATTAACTAGCAATTAAAGTCAATTAATTACTCATTTTTTCATTATTTCCTAGATTCGCATACAGTTGGATTACGTCGTCTTAATTTTGGACCTTAAAAATTTGGCTTGTTTGGAAATGAAAGAAAAAAGAGAATGGGTACACATCCATTCACGTGGGCACTTGGCCGGATTGAGAATTGAACCTGAATTTCATACCAGAATTAAGCAAAACAAGAATTGGACCAAGAAGTTTCAAAACTCCGTACTGATACCAATTTCGTCACCAATTCACAAGGAATACTATGCTATCATGACCGTATTTTTGTGCCTAGCTCAATGAAAAAGGAAATAATGGAAAAATCACATCAGTCTCGGATCAGCATTCATCCAGGAGGATCTAAGATGTACCAAGAGATAAAAAAAACACTTCTGGTGGAAAGGAATGAAACGAGATATTGCAGATTTCATTTCACAATGCCTATCTTGCCAAATGATAAAGGCTGAACATCAAAGACCAGCAGGTCTTTTGCAACCACTTCCTATACCAGAATGGAAATGGGATCAAATAACCATGGACTTTGTGACTGGATTACCCTAGCTCCTAGGAGGTTTTAATAGCATATGGGTAATCATTGATCGCTTGATCAAGTCAGCACATTTCATACCCATAAGTCACAAATATGGGGTGGAAACACTGGTTGAACTCTATCAGAAGGAAATTATGCGATTATATTGTATCCCCACTACCATAGTATCTGATAGAGATCCGAAGTTACGTCAAGATTATGGAAAAAACTTCAGGAATGCCTTGGTACCAAATTAAATTTTAGCACAGTAGCACATCCGCAAACTGATGGTCAGTCTGAACGAATCATTCAAACATTGGAAGACATGCTTCGCGCATGTGTGCTGGATTTTGGAGCAAACTGGGAAAAACATTTGCCTCTAGTTGAATTTTCATACAACAATAGTTATCAATTCTCAATAAAAATGGCACCATATGAAGCATTATATGGAAGAAAATGTCGCTCTCCTCTTAACTGGGATATAGATGAATGGAGAGGCACAAAGAATGGACAAGAACGAGCAATCAGGCATGACATTATACAAGAAGCTATCGACAAAATACAACTTATCAGGCAACGAATACAAACAGCTCAAAGTCGACAGAAGAGTTATGCAGATAAGAGGCGGAAAGATTTGAAATTTGAAGCCGGAGATTTTGTATTACTAAATGTATCACCAAAAAAAGGAATCAAGCGTACTGGAAAGAAGGGAAAGTTGCATCCTCGATTTGTTGGACCATTTGAAGTGATAGAACGAATAGACACTGTGGCTTATCGTCTATCTCTACCCGAAAATATCTCTGGTATACATAACGTATTCCACGTATCACAATTAAGGAAATGCAAATTAGACTCAGCCCAATTGATTGACCACCAACAGATAGATCTGGAAGAAAACCTAACATATGAAGAACAACCTGTGAAGATTTTGGACCAAAGAATAAAAGAACTTCGTGGTCGACAATTCAGTTGATAAAAGCCTTATGGAAAAACCACAACATTGAAGAAGCAACGTGGGAAACAGAGAAAGATATGAGATGTCAATATCCTCATTTTTTCCAATAACTCTTAATTCTGGGGACCAGATTTTTAAAAAGAGGGGATATTGTGACACCCTAACAACCAAGGTGTATAAATGCATTTTTATTAGTCTAAATTTTACTATTTTCATTTTTAAAATTTTATCACATTATTTGTCGGTGCAAATTTTATTTGTCCAAAGTATCTAGAAATACGTTAAAATACATCATAATACACTTAAAAATTCATCAAGCACTATGAGGTTTCCATTGCAAAATCAAATACCCAAAATAAAATAAAATATAATAACATATTATAATTTAGCACAACATATATGTTAAGTAATTAAGTACAATAATTATTAAGTTCAATGTAAAATAATTATAATTAAGTTCAATACATAGGTTTAATATAATATGATAATTAGATACAAGAATATAATAATATCATAAAGCAATATAGCATTGGAGGTGACATAAAAGGATCGCTCAAAAACCAGAAAATGAAACAAAGATATTCCGAGAAACGGTATCGGAATTCCGTTTCAAGCAAGGTATTTTTTGCTCATTTTTCTTATAGCTACACACCAAACTAGAGGTTGACTTGAACATAAAAGTTGTAACTCTTGTTGCATAGATAGGGAACATACGTCCGTTGTCCCAAAATATTGACGGAACTAACATTTTCGGAATGCCGGAGTACCTTAGTTCACCATAGGACGATATTTAAATCTTGTATTGATCGGTTAAAATTTGAAAAAACTTTCAACATAAGAATTAAAGATCTTAAAAAGTTACACATGCTGAAAAAAACCGGCCGCGCATGTTCGCCGGAAGGCCATTCATGCGCCAAAATCGTCGACGCGTGTACTGCACGCGCCGTCGTATCGCCGTTTTTCCGGCGGCCGAACGTTCCTTGTGATATTTCCGACTTTTTGGCCAACTTTCGTAATGTTTGGAGATATCTTCTAATTAATATGAATGTTGCAAAATTAAGTAAAATCAACCGGGTTAAATTTTGAACAAAAGATAATCTGGAAATGATCAGCTAGTTACTTAAAAACTCTAACATATAAATATCATTCATAATATATTTTTAGGTCTTACTCCAGCAACTCGGATTATTAATCAAGCCTAAACTATAAGTTATCAGGTGAGAAAATTACTATTCATTCTTCTATGAAAGACTTTGACATTTGGCATGGAAATTTCAATAGCATTTATTTAGTGTTCAAATTTCATCTACAATTCATTTCAATTACTAACATATTTTCTTGCATATTTATGAATGAATTGATATACCATTAATGAATGGAGTCATGGACAACAGATTTCGGTCCGGAAATTGAGTCCACAGGACAACGTGGCTTCGGCCCGAAAAATGAGTCCAATGAACAACGGGTCAAAAATCCCGGGTATATGGTTCATCTGAACTACGCGCACCGAATATTTCAGTCCGGAGAATGGTTCACCCGGCTCGTAAAAAGTGCTCAATTAGTGCCACCAATGTTAATTTATGAAATTTTCATTTATCTATTATTTCATTGCATAACATTCATAACATCTAAATTGTTATGCCTATTACTTCATGCATAATTATAATGAAGCGCTATTTTAATTTATTTAAAAGCTATATACTAATTTAAACTCACTAAGTCCTCAAAGACTTAACCCTCTGTTTCTTTTCATCTATTGTAATTTCCAGACAGAGGAACCCTAGAATTGGAACAGGAGGAAAATAACTGAAGGTGAAATAAGAGCATTTGAAAGTTGGGATGATCTGTTTATAAATAAATGTTAAACTTCGGCTGTAAAATAATTGTACATATTTGAAATAAGAATGTAAATATTTGTATATAATCTTTTAATGATAGTAGAAAACTCTAACATATAAATATCATTCATAATATATTTTTAAGACTTGCTTCAGCAACTCGGATTATTAATCAAGCCTAAACTGTAAGTTATCAGGTGAGGAAATTACTATTCATTTTTCTATTAAAGCCTTTGGCATTTGGCCTGGAAATTTCAATAGCATTTATTTAATGTTCAAATATCATTTACAGTTCATTTCGATTACTGATATATTTTTCTTGCATATTTATGAATTCCTAAACCGGGCGCCACACTGATCTTTTTTGACAATCAATTAGAACTCTGTTCTTCATCAGCTAAACCATTCCCAAGATAATATCAAACTCTAGAATTGGCAACACAATCAGATCGGTGTAAACAAGGTGGCCCAATAGTTCAAGATCGATATCTTTGACCACGCTAGTAGATGATAACTCCTCCCCTGATGGGACTGTCACAGAGTAGCTCAAGTCGAGTCCAATGGAATTGAAATCCAAATAATTAGCGAAAGTCGTAGAGATAAAAGAGTGAGTAGCCCCGGAATCTAACAAGACCTTTGTGGCTACTCTCTTTATGAAGATATTTCCTGAGTGACGTTAACACAACACATAAACTTATACCCCAAAATACTAATCTTAACCTCATGCATAGTTGGAAGTTCCTATCCAAAGTCTCCAAAATACGAAAATAACATACTATTATTCTCAAATAAAATTTAAAGAATGAATGGAAAAAAATAGTAATATATTGTTGAATTAAATAGGTTACGAGTCAGTAAAGTTGTGTCTGGGTTCACCTGCTCAGCTTGCATGGAGAACACTCTCACCTGGATCGGCTGCCTCCACTGCACGCAGTCCTTCAGCATGTGATCACAGTTGCATTTAAAGCATGAATGGAAAACAATAGTCATATATTGTTGAATTAAATAGGTTACGAGTCAGTAAAGTTGTGTCTGGGTTCACCTGCTCAGCTTGCATGGAGAACACTCTCCCCTGGATCGGCTGCCTCCACTGCCTACACTGCCCCCTATGTTGACGGTTGCATTTCGGTCACGCTGGGAACTGACCAGGCTTCTGAGGAGCCTTCTTTTGAGGCATAGGACCTTCGTCTTTCCGCGGTCCTTGAAACGGCCACTTTCCCTGATGCCCCTGAAATGACTTCTTAAACTGCTTCTGCTGGGAATGGTGCTTCTGTGGCGCCTGATAGAGCCTCTTGCCCTGCCTATCATTCTAAATGTCTTTCTGGTCCTGTTCAGCCGCCAAGGCTCTAGATACATCAACAACATAGGTAGTAGGACCAACCACTCGAACATCACGGATCAAGATCGGCCGTAATCCATCAATGAAATGCCTCAGCTTCTCCCTTGTATCATTCGCAATTAGGGGCACGAAGTGACACCCCCTCTCAAACTTCTTTACAAACTCTTCCACGCTGCTTTCTCCTTGTCGCAAAGTCATAAACTCCTTGGCCAGATGGGAGCGTACTTACTCAGTGAAGTACTTGGAATAAAACACTTTCTTGAAGCCCTCCCAAGTAAGGGTCGGCAAATTCACTGCCACAGACGTACTCTCCCACCACAGCTTGTAGTCCTCTGTCAACAGAAAGGTGACACATCCGACTATGTCTGCATCATGCAACTCCATAAAAGTGAATATCACCTCGATGGACTTAATCAATCCCTCCGCTATCATCGGGTCACTAGTCCCTGAGAACTTTTTCGGATCCATTCTCCTGAATCTCTCATACACTGCCTCTGCCCTGGGCGGCCTCGCTCCCGTATCTACTCCAGCATTGTTCCCCGCAAACTTTGCGAAGAAATGAGTCATCCCTGCAAGCATCTGTGTCTGCATATCTTGTGGTGGGCAAGGAGGAGTGACGCTCTCCCCATCCCGAGCCTCTCTATCCTCTTCACCTGCCTCACGTGCAATCATACGGCTAGGAGGCCTACTATTCCACAATTTACCCAACACGTAAACCAACATGCAAGAACATAATATCCATATCATAAGATGAACGTAAATCGAACTTAAACATGTACATGACGAATTCATGACTTTGATGCTTATTACATGAAAGAATTTTAAAACTTTAAAACTTACAGACTTGATGCGTGAATTTGTGAGCTTCTCGCAACCGGCAATAGGCATAACCCTTTACAAGACATCGCTCTGATACCAACTGTCAGGTACTGTAACCTTAAACTACTTTAAAATTTGCGGAAAATAAAAATTTTTCTTAAATAAGTAGTAATCCATCAAATTGAAATAAAACTAAAATGCATGACTAAATATTTGAAATATGAACGAGTACAAATTATTTTTCTGTCATCATGACACAACCAAAATGAACTAGAGAAAGTACTTGTTAAAACAGCATGAAGTAATTTCATTAAAATCAGAGTAATTGAGTTTAACATGCGTAAAAATTCTTAAAAACTTGGGCGGTCCTCGGGTTGGCCTCCGCACAGTCTGAGCCAACTCACTGGTCCCTACCTCTCGTCTCCTCGCACCCGTCATCACCTGCAACAATCAAGTCTTGTAAGTCTAAAGACTCAACGTATATAAACTGAGAATAGCAAGTATTACATAATAAAATCACATGCATTTAAAAGTAGTACATACATACATAAACTCTGAATAAACTTACATAAACATAGACGTGCCAAAAATCCATAAACATTTTCATGAACGTGTTGCATCATACATACTTAAACATGCTTAATCATCAACATTTTGCATAGAGATATGTTTCAAAGCAAGTGACTCATAACATAATGTGTCTGATCAGACTAAACCACAGTACTGTGCTGGCAGGGATTATCACAGCCTTTCAACCGAACGTCCATTCCCACATACATAAGATCCCCGATCATGCTTTACCTGGTGAATTGGTCCCTGGTCATGCTTTACCGCTTCTTAATCCTAATCGAAACCCAGTCATGCTTTACCAAGGTAAAGAGGTCTCCAGACACGTTCTCCGGCTTCCAAACCCGTTCATTATTGATCACAAGACAATTCAGATACCTCAAAAATATAAAACATTTTATTTTTGCACGTCGAATATACTTATACATTATGCATGCCTGCCCAAGACAAAAATTCTACAATAACTGAAGCTCGGTCGGTAACTTTTTACCGCTCGGGAGCGATCCGTCCAGAAGGCCTGGCGCTCCGGCTGCAAAATCTCGTCGCTCGAGCGCTGCGCCGTCTCGCTGAAAACGTTTTGAAGAACTCATTTTTGAGCAGACACACGAGAAAAATCATAACTCACTCATCCCTTGTCCCAAAATTATGATTTTACTGAAAATTCGAAGATATCAAAAAGTTATACATTTTATGTGTTGAAAGTTTTTCCAGAAAATCGATCGAAAATTTGCAGGATTCAAAATGACAGCAGATTCAGTTTTTGAGACATAAAAATTGTTCCAAAAATCGTTTCAACATCATTGTTCAAACTTTTCATAAAATAAGCGGATTTTTACATCCAGTATGCATAAAAATATTTACTATGACAAGATCGATGCAGAAAAATAAAAATATATACATGCCTTTGCGTTAAAACGCACGAAGATGACGAATACCGACGCAGTGGATTGCGGGTGATGACCGGGAGAAGATTGCTGTACGTTTTTTTGCTAGAAAATGAATGTAAATCTTCAGGAATTTGCAAGGAAAAGGGGTGGATGCTGCTGAATTTCAAGAACCCTAGTTTTGCCCCTCCAAATGAACACGTGTGTGTGTGCCGCTGTGTGTGTGTGTGTGAGGAGTATAGAAACATGTAGGTGTGTGTGTGTATTGATTAGGGAGATAATTAGGGGGTAATTAGATTAATTAAAAATGCTAATAACCAATCAACATGCTAAATAAAATACTAATAGTCAATTTACATGCTAAATAAAATACTAATCCCCAACTAATTTAGTAGCACCCCTAATTTTAAATAAAATATACATGTGTCAAAATTTCAAGGTTTAAAATCCCCAACTAATCAAGTTAGTATTTTTTAAAAGCTTAAAATCTCAAAATCACCTAATAAATTAAATTAGAGTTAAAAATGTTAAAATTTTCATAATTCACTTAAAATATCAATTTTATTGACTTGAAATAAAATACCACATTATTCAGACATCGCCTAAATCGTCTCCGGTCTCTTTTCCCGATCTCTTATTTAACATTCGCCTGAAACATAAAACTCAAGAAAACGTTTTAACGTGCAACAAATAAACATGTAATAATTTAAAATAATGCAAATCATAAATCATGCATGGTTAAAAATCATTTTTAAATTAAATAAATAATTTAACAATTTAATAAATGCATGGGTTTACGTGTACTGATTTTTGAGCTTTACATTTCATCCATTCCAGTACCCTTGGCATCATTGACGAAGAAAAATGCAAAATTTGTATGGGGACCGGAGTGTCAAAATAGCTTTGATCAGTTGAAGCAAGCACTCACTACCGCGCCAGTTCTAGCGATGTCGACAAATAAGGGGAATATGTGTTATACACCGATACTTTGAAGTTAGGATTGGGCACAGTTCTTATGTAGCATGAGCGAGTCATAGCATACGTGGCTAGATAGCTGAAAGTACATGAAAAGAATTATCCAACGCATGATCTTGAGCTTACAGCAGTCGTATTTGCGTTGAAAATTTGGAGGCACTACTTGTATGACGAGAAATGCAAGATCTTTATGGACCACAAAAGCGTCAAGTATTCTTCACCTGAAAGGAGCTGAACATGAGACAAAGAAGATGGCTAGAACTTGTAAAGGAATACGACTGTGACATTAGCTATTATTCCGACAAAGCTAATGTAGTGGCGGAAGCTTTGAGTGGGAAATGGCCAGTCTTGGCCCATTTATCATTACAAAAGCCTCTACAAATGAAAATTCAGATGTTTGATCTTGAAGTTTATGCTAGGGAAAAGACCCCTAATCTCCATGCGTTGATAGTACATTCCAATCTGCGAGATAGAAAATGAGCCAGAAATTATAATGATGAGAAATTGCAGAAATGGAGACAGCGATATGAATTGAAAGGCAGCATGTTATATTCAGTCGAGGATGGCATTGTTAAGTATCGATGTCGACTATGGGTTCCTAGTGGTGATTAACTTAGAGTTGACATTATGACTGAAGCTCACAGTACCCCTTATTCTGTCATCCCGGAAGTACAAAGATGTACAAGGACTTACAACTTTTATGTTGGTGGCCGAGGATGAAACGAGATATTATGCGCTTTGTATCCGAATGCTTGACACGTGAACAAGTGAAGGCAGAGCATCAAAGATCAGCGAGAATGCTTCGACCACTTCCCATTCCCGAGTGGATGTGGGAGAACATTACCTTGGATTTCGTGGTAGGATTTCCAAAGACGGTGAAAGGACTCAATGCCATTTGGGTAATAATGGACCGCCTTACTGTCAACACATTTCCTACCAGTGAAGATGAATTTTTCCATGACACAGTATGCGAAGCTATATATTCGAGAGATAGTCACACTGCATAAAATTCATGTCTCTATTGTATCTAACAGAGACACACAATTCACTTCATCATTCTGGAAAAGTTAACATGCAGCCTTGGGAACCAAACTACTATTCAGTACAGCATTTCATCCGAAGACAGACAGTCAATCTGAGAGAGTCATCCAAATTTTAGAAGATCTACTATGAGCCCGTGTAATCGATTTTCAAGGGAGTTGGGAACCGAAACTACCTCTAGTGGAGTTCACTTGCAACAACAACTATCAGTCATCTATTGGAATGGCTCCATACGAGGCACTCTACGGAAGGAAATGTAGATTGCCTATCCATTGGGTCGACGTAGGAGAGAGGGCTACGATGGGACCCGAGATAGCTTAGCACACCGCTGAAATGGTCGTCAAGATCCGAGACAGAATGAGAACTGATCAGAGTCGACAGAAGAGCTACACAGAAAAAAGAAGACGAGATCTCGAGTTTTCAATAGGTGATCGCGTGTTTATAAAGATAGCACCTATGAAGGGTGTTATGATATTTGACAAGAAAGGAAAACTTAGTCCAAGATTCATCGGACCATTCGAGATACTCGAAAAAATTGGAGCATTGGCATATCTAGCTGCGTTGCCACCTAATCTCGCAGGAGGTCACAATGTCTTCCATGTATGAATGATCCGCAAGTGCATGTCAAACCCTTCACTTGTACTGAACTTTCAACCACTGCAACTTACACCAAATCTGTCATATGAGGAGAGGCCTACCCAAATCTTGGGTAGACAAGAGAGAAGACTGCGGAACTAGGTGATAAAGATGGTCAAGGTAAAATGGCTAAATTACTTAGAGGAAAAAGCTACTTGGGAAACCGAGTCAGAGATGAGGATTTGTTACCCCTAACTATTCGGTAAGCCTTAATTTCGATAACGAAATTTTATTTAAGGGGGAGAGGATTTGTAACGTCCAAAAGTCAACCCACGTAAACCACATGCATGCAAATGATTTAAATTGCTTATTTTTTTTCATTTAATTGATTTTAAATTCTTCGTCGCTCGCTCGTCTCCTTTCACAACACACGCCCACGATTGCATATTCGAGTGTTCTAAAACGCAAAGGAACGCTTCTAAACTTCTTTGACGTACCATTCAAATCATTTATGTTTGTTTTAATTATTTTTTCATGAAAAAATATTGAAGCATGAACTGTTTAATGATAGAACAAATATTTTCAATTGTTTTATGATTTTACGCTTGTTTAAAAATGATTATGAATTCCAAAGACAAGCTGCCAATAGGATGTGTTTAAGGGCAAGGAAAAGAGTCGTTAAGGGAAAACACGAGGGCTGGAGTCGAGCTTGGTAAAGGAGGGACGAACCTATGGTTTTCTTAGGATACAAGGCTCAACCATGGGGGGTTCGAGTGAGGGGCAGCGCGTAAGGGCTAGGGCTTGCTCATCAGGGTCTGGTGCAGTTGTGGAAGGGTTCATGAGGGCTGGATCAAGCTGTCGTAGGAGATGGGAGAGTTCACAAACCCTAGGACTCTCCCCATGCACACGCGCGGCTAGGTCTAGGAGAGGGGAGGCTCGTGGCTAGTCATTGGGTCTAGGCTGGTCAAGTATGGTATATGGAAGAGGGCTTGGTGTCAGGGCAGGGTCCGGTGCAGAAGCGGTTCGAGGCGACTGGGGTAGCATGGGCCGCGACTTTGATGATAGGAGGGAACTCGCGCGGCTGGCTGCTGGAACTAGGGGCTAGGTTCGTGGGTCAGGGAGAGTCCAGGAGGGTCCAGAAGGGTCAGGGTCAGGTCTTGTCAAGGGTGGCTCGGTGGTCGTTCGTGGTTTGAGTCAGGCCGAGGGGTTCTAGGAGAATTAAGGCTCGGTTTTGGGGGCTAGGAAGGAAAGTTGTGAGAACCCGGAATTTCTGTAGCAAATCATGTAAGAATTTAAAACCCAAAAAATAAGCCCATAACTTTAATCTTTACTATAAAACTAAAATAATAACTTAAATTTTCAACTAATCCGGCTCGAGGAAGTAAATCCAAAGCTCGAAGATTAGCTCAATGGGAAGCTATGCTATGAGAAATCGCAATGATCGAAGCGTCATTACCGGAGAAGTAAAGCCCCAGCTCATGAACTCAACCTTTTAGCTCAACGAAGCTCAACTTTTCTTGTCCTAAAAGAACCAAAAAGAGAGCTAAAAGATGAGCTAAGGGAAAGGAAAAATTTATTATGCAAGAATATTCCCTTTAGAAAACCAAGGTGACTCTTAATGCTTGGATGGAACTTTGACCACATTGAATACATTTCTAGGGGCTCAAGTGAACGGCCATGGGGTTAATGAAAAGCCTTTTTTCCCTATAAATATGGCATGCAATATGCTGAGGAAAATTCTTATGCCTTGTTTGAAATGACTGCTTATGCCTTGTTTGACTGTGGTGATACTCATTTATTTGTGTCTAAACGTTTTGCTAAAAAGTTGAAACTTGAGCATGAAACTCTTAGTGAACCATTAAGAGTTGCAACACCTGCTAGGAAAACTATTGAGACCCATAAGGTATATCGGAACTGTAAAATTTGCATCAGTAAACAGATCTTTGAGGTAAAATTGATTCAACTCAATATGATTGAGTTCGACATCATTCCTTGAAGGGACTGGTTAGCTAAACATCATGCCATGGTAGACTGTCAAAATAAAAATGCTAAACTTAAAACTCCGACTCAAAAGGAAATCATATATCATGGAAAGTCTAAAGAACGAAAATCTCTTCTATCTGCTTCACAAACCTGGAAGGCCATAAAATGCGGTGAAGAAATCTACCTTGCAATGATCAGTGAAGTTAGAGAAGAAGCAGAAGAAAATTCTTATGTCTCAATGAAATGACTGCTTGTGCCTTGTTTGACTGTGGTGATAATCATTCATTTGTGTCTAGACGTTTTGCTAAAAAACTGAAACTTGAGCATGAAACTCTTAGTGAAATGTTTAGAGTTGCAACACCTGCTAGCAAAACTATTGAGACCCATAAGGTATATCGGAACTCTAAAATTTTCAAAAGTAAACAGATCTTTGAGGCAGAATTGATTCAACTCAATATGATTGAGTTCGACATCATTCTCGGAATGGACTGGTTAGCTAAACATCATGCCATGGTAAACTATCAAAAGAAAAATGTTCAATTTCAAACTCCGACTCAAAAGGAAATCATATATCATGGAAAGTCTAAAGAACGAAAATCTCTTCTATCTGCTTCACAAACCTAGAAGGCCATAAAATGCGGTGAAGAAATCTATCTTTCAATGATCAGTGAAGTTAGAGAAAAAGCTGGCCCAAAGTTGGAGAATATTCCAATCGTCCAAGAATTTCCAGATATTTTTCCCGAGGATTTACCAAGTGAAATACCCGATAGGGAGGTGGAATTTGAAATTAATTTGGTCCCAGGTGCCGCACCAATTTCAAAGGAACCATACCGAATGGCTCCAGCTGAATTAAATGAGTTAAAGAGCATTCAGGAGTTATTGGATAAAAAACAAATCCGACCAAGAGCATCTCCGTGGGGAGCCCCAGTTCTGTTCGTAAAGAAAAAGGACGGAAGCATGAGACAATGCATTGACTATAGGGAGCTGAATAAGATCACAATAAAAATAAGTACTCTCTCCCAAGATTAGATGACCTTTTCGATCAGCTAAAAAGAGCCATGGTTTTCTCAAAAATCGATATAAGATTGGGTTACCATCAGCTGAAAGCCAAAGAAGAGGATATCCCTAAAATAGCTTTTAGGACAAGATATGGACAATACGAATTCACGGTAACGTCTTTTGGTCTAACAAATGCCCTTGCAGCATTTAAGGACCTTATGAACCGAGTATTCAAGCCACACCTTGATAATTTTGTGGCAGTATTCATAGATGATATCCTTGTATACTCGCCAAGCGAGGAAGACCATCGAGAACATCTGCGTCTCACCTTGCAAACACTGCGTGAAAAGAAACTCTATGCCAAATTCAAGAAGTGTGAATTTTGGCTAAAAAGTATTGCTTTCTTAGGTCATATCATCTATGAGTTAGGAGTGTCGGTGGACCCTAAGAAGGTAGAGGCTATCAAGGACTTGCCTCAACCAAAGACTGTAACTGAAGTAAGAAGCTTTCTAGGATTGGCTGGTTACTATTGAAAATTTGTGGAAGGATTTTCTTCGATATCCATTCCTTTCACCAAACTCACTCAGAAGAATTCAAAATTTATTTGGAATTAAACATGTGAGAAAAGTTTTGAAACCCTAAAAACCAAGCTCGCATCTATACCAGTACTAGTTTTTCCCGAGGATGGCAAGAACTTTACAATATATAGTGATGCATCAAAAGGAGGATTAGGGTGTGTGCTTATGCTGGAAGGTCAGGTAATTTCTTATGCATCAAGGAAATTAAAACCTTATAAGCAAAATTACCCAACTCATGATCTTGAGTTAGCGGCAATCGTATTTGCGCTAAAGATATGGAGACAATACCTTTATGGGGTAAAATACGAAGTATTTACTGATCACCAGAGCCTCAAATACATATTCACCCAAAAAGAACTAAACATGAGAGAAAGAAGGTGGATTGAACTTCTGAAAGATTATGATTTATCAATCCATTACCATACGGGTAACGTGAATAAAGTAGCAAATGCTTTGAGCAGAATGAATATTGGAAAAGTAAGATAATCTTCTCTATCAGCGCAACCATACCTTAGAGAGTCAATCAAATTAAAACAAAGCTAGGATCCCTCTATCATAAAGATTAAGGAACAAATTCAAGATGAAAAAACCCAAGAATTCCAGACTAATGAAAATGGTGTCCTCTGGATGAAAGAACGGCTATGTGTGCCAGACATTGACTAGATTCGGGAAGAAGTAATGGACGAGGCACATAAATCAAAATTTTCAGTCCATCTTGGAAGCACCAAGATGTACCGAGATATGAAAAATAATTACTAGTGGAATGGAATGAAGAAAGACGTAGCTGTCTTTGTTTCAAAGTGCTTAACCTGTCAACATGTCAAGGCAGAACATCAACGGCCTGGAGGACTTCTGCAACCATTAGTAATACAATAGTGGAAGTGGGAAAACATCTCTATGGACTTCGTAGTAAGGCTACCAAAATCAAGGCAAGGTCATGATGGGATTTGGGTAATCATTGACAGATTGACAAAATCTGCACATTTCTTACAAGTTCGAATGAATTACAACCTGGACAAACTGGCCACTTTGTACATGGACAATATATTGAGATTACAAGGAGTTCCACCAAGTATATTGTCCGACAGAGATCCAAGATTTGTATCATGATTTCGGAAAGGTTTTCAAAAAGTCATGGGAACCAAAGTAACTCTCAGCACGGCCTATCATTCTCAGACTGATGGCCAAACTGAAAGAACAATTCAAACTCTTGAGGACATGTTTCGGGCATGTGTTCTGGACTTTCATGGGAATTGGAGCGAGCAATTACCTCTGATAGAATTTGCTTATAATAATAGCTATCACAGCAGTATTGAAATGGCTCCGTATGAAGCGCTGTACGGCCGAAAGTGTAGTTCACCTTTGTTCTGGGATGAAGTTGGAGAAAAGGCTATCACTGGACCTAAACTTGTCCAAGTAACCATCGACAAAGTTGCCATAATCAGATAAAGACTCAAGACAGCTCAAGATAGACAAAAGAGTTGGGCAGATTTAAAGAGAAGACCCTTCGTATTTGAGATCGGTGAAAGGCGTATGTTAAAGTTTTCCCTATTAAAGGAGTGGTTTGGTTCAGCAAGTCCGGAAAGCTAAAACTAAGATATGTGGAACCATTCGAGATACTGGAGAAAGTGGAAAATCTTGCTTGCTGACTAGTTTTGCCACAAGATATGTCATGAATTCATAACGTTTTCCACATCACAACTAAAGAAATATGTCCCAGACCCGAGTCACAATCACAAAATTGCACCGCTGATGATCGAAGGACATCTGAACGAAGAACTGAGATATGAAGAAGTCCCTATCCGAATAGTGGACACGAAGGATCAAGTGTTGAGGCATCGAACAATCCCATATGTCAAAATACAGTGGTCAAATCATACTGAACGATAAGTAATTTGGGAACTGGAAGAAAGAATGCGAACTCAATATCCTCATCTCTTTAAAAGATCGAGTTGATCCAAGTTTCGAGGGCGAAACTTTCAATAAAGAGGGTGGGATGTGAGAACCCATAATTTTCGAAACAAATCATGTAAGAATTTAAAACCCGAAAACTAAGTTCACAACTTTAATCTTAACAATAAAACTCAAATAATAACTTACATTTTCAGCTAATACGGCTAGAGGAAGTAACTCCAAAGCTCGAAGATTAGCTCAACAGGAAGCTACGCTATGATAAATCGCAATGATCGAATCGTCATTACCGGAGAAGTAAAACCCCAACTCATGAACTCAATATTTTAGCTCAAAGAAGTTCAACTTTTCTTGTCCTAAAAGAACCAAAAAGGTAGCTAAAAGATAAGCTAAGGGAAAGGACAAATTTATTGTGCAAGAATTGTCTCTTTAGAAATCAATGTGACATTTGATGCTTGGATGGAACTTTGACCACATTGAATACATTTATTGAGGCTCAAGTGGACGGCCATTACGTGAATAAAAAGACTTTTTTTCCTATAAATATGGAATGCAATATGTTGAAGAAAATGCTCCAAAAACACCACAAAAATTTCGGTCCTCCCCTCACCATAAAGCTCTCGGCCGTCGCTAGGAAATGGAGAAGAAAGGAAGATTGTTCCGGCCATTTCGTTCCGTAATTTGTTGCTGATACTGTTGTGAAGATCCTGTCCAGGTTTGGTCATCACTTGGTCCGAATTCAAAAAAGTTTTGTACGTCCAAGTTTGAGCAACTCGAATTACAGCTTCGCATTTCGGTAAGTGGGTTTTTGTTACGTAATTTCTTGTAATTTAAAACTTTGCATAAATATAACATGACATGCTTGTATGTGTGTCTTTATTTTCGAAAATCGGTGCTAATATAATTTAAATTCTCGATCGATGAATGTTGTGTTCTTTCTAGTGTCGATATTCTTTGACTCCACTGAATTCTTTTCAAACTTCTGATAAGTTCTGTTCGATAAATCTGAATTTTGTAATACACTGTTACAAATCGAATTAGATATGGAAAGATAATTGTAATTCTGTCTGGCTCCCATCAGTATATATAAAACAGTGTTCTGTCTGGCCCCCATCAGTGGGTATAAAACTGAGTTCTGGCCTCACCCCTTAGAGGACTAACATATTGGAGACAATTTGACCAAGGCAGAACATAGCGTGCACCCGCGAAAAGTTTCGAACCTACGCGCGCCGCAATGCAGCATTTTCCCTAGAAACCCTAGATTACGATTTTTTTTTGCAAATTTTTTATATATATCCATTGTAAAACACTATGAACAATTAATCTTGAGTTTTATAAAAATATATTGAGTTTTCTCTCGAACTTTTTCAAGGCTTTGGCTTTGTTCATCAAAATCAAACTTATCAAAGATTTCATCTTTGTGGCATTTGTCAATTGTTTTCGCACGGATTGTCAAATACGAGTTCTTTGAAGGTTCTTCTGAAACTCTACTTTTTCATATCGTGAATATTTGTTGCTATGTTTTCATCACTTGGAGGTAAATATCACAACTCATTGCTTCATTGAAAAGATCGGGACAACCCCACGTTCTTTGTTTCATCGAATCGAGGGCGTGACTGTTTTTGAGTGCATTTGCTTTTCGTGATTGAAGAATCGCATCATTTAGTATCAGAGATTTTGGTTCCCTTTGATTCAAGTAAGTTTATCTTTTTATTATCAGATTTGTGTTTATCTATCGTTTGTTATCAGATCTGTTTATCCTATCGTTCTTCGTCTTTTGTGAATCTTACGATTCTAGAAATTTCTGAGTCGTGAATATTTTTTTCTTTTTTTTCAAGTTTGCACAGTTATCCTTTGTGAAAACCGAAAAAAAAAAGATTACCAAAAATTCAAAAATTTTCCATAAATTGGTTTTGCTATTTTGTTTTATTCTCTTTTGGGAGCCATATTCAAGTGTCTCACAATTAAAAAAATTTTCCTTTTATTTAGCATTGAATCTTGTTCTTTTCCCTTTTGTGAGTCATATTAAAGTGTCTCTCACAATAAAAAAAATATTTTTCAAATTTCTTGACTTTGCACAGTCTAAGTGAGACAGTTGCAAGTGTCCATGAGTTGAATCTGATCAGTTTGGTTTATACAAGGTTCTAAAAAGTGTGAAGCTTGAGCGCACCTTCGAGCAAACTCTCAAATTCGAGTGAAGATACTTGAGTGCAAGCGAATTTTCTTTGGAGTGCATGGTGAATATTTGTAGTGAGAAAAAAAAGCAAAAAAAAAAAGGAGAGGAGAGTCGAGTGAATTTTCATTGGAGTGACTAGTGAGGATTTGTGGTGAGGAAACTTTATTATTTATTTTTTCTTCTAACTTTTTCTTGCAGGTATAATGTTAGACGATCATCAATTTGAAACAATGTTAAAAGGGTTGGATAGAATATGGGAAAAGAAGTTTAAGCCTCTAAGTGAGAGGTATAGGCGGTGTGAAGAAGAGGAGACGTATGATAGGCATGATGACTTTAAGCCTCTAAGTGCAACTTTTCTTGAAATATTTATGGATGACTTTTCTATCTTTGGTGCAACGTTTGATGAGTGTTTGCTGAATCTGAACTCAGTGTTGTGAAGGTGCGAGGATACAAACCTAGTGCTGAATTGGGAGAAGTGTCATTTCATGGTACAAGAGGGGATTGTGCTAGGGCACAAGATTTCTGAACAGGAGATTGAGGTGGATAAGGCTCAAGTGGAGGTCATCAAAAACCTACCACCACTAGCATCAGTAAATGGAGTTAGAAGTTTCCTAGGACATTTTTGTTTTTACCGGCATTTAATTAGAGATTATTTTAAAAAATTTCTAAGCCCTTATCTTCCCTAATCATGAAAGATGTGACACTTGATTTCAATTCTAACTGTTTGCAGGTATACAAGAACCTAAATGAGCGCTTGGTGACAGCTCCTGTGTTGGTGGCACCAGATTGAGATCTGCCATTTGAAATAATGTGTGACATCAATGATACTGCGGTCGGCGCTGTCCTAGGACAAAGGCGAAATAAGGTATTTCACGCCATATACTATGCAAGTAAGACCTTAGATGAAGCACAATTGAATTATGCAACAACTGAGAAGGAATTACTTGCAGTAGTATTTGCACTTGATAAGTTCCATTCTTACCTTGTTTTGTCGAAAGTCATTGTGTTTTTGACCACTCTGCACTTAAATATTTACCTGCTAAGAAAGAAGCCAAAGTCATTGTGTTTACTGATCACTCCGCACTTAAATATTTGCTTAAGAAAGAGGCCACACCACGATTGCTTAGGTGGATCTTACTTCTCCAAGAGTTTGACATCAAAATGAAAGATATAAATGGTGTAGAGAACGTGATAGCTTATCATTTATCTAGACTTGAGCATGTTAGTAACAAATGTGTAAATGATGAGATAAATGATTTGTTTCCTGATGAACAGCTGTTATTGATATAAAATTTTCCATGGTATGCAGATTTCGCGAATTTTCTTGTTAAAGAAAAAAAAAATTTAACATTTCACTACAGAAATAAATTTTTTTCGGACATTAAATATTATTTTTGGGAGAAACCAATCTTGTTCAAAATCTGTGCAGATGCCATGATAAGGATATGTGTGGTGGATGAAGAGATGGGGTCGATTCTTAGCCACTGTCATGACCATGAGGTAGGTGGTCATTTTGTACCCACACGAACGGCATCCAAGGTACTCGAATGTAGCTTTAATTGGCCAACTCTATTTAAAGATGCACGTTCATTTGTCCTCTCTTGTGATAGATGTCAGCGCACATGTAACATTTCTAATCGCCATGAGATGCCTTTGAATAATATTATCAAGTGCAAAGTCTTTGATGTTTGGGAGATAGATTTCATGTGACCGTTTCCAACATCTTTGACAAAAAAATACATTTTGGTTGCGATTGACTATGCTCCAAAATGGGTGGAGGAGGAATCATATGCCACGAATGATGCTCAAGTGGTACTAAAATTTTTTTAAAAAAATATTTTTAATATATTTGGAACACCACGAGCAATTATTAGTGATGGTGGCACCCATTCTTGAAATAAACTCTTTGAAAAACTTTTTGGCAAATATGGGGTCACTCATAAAATTTCCACTCCCTATCACCCCCAAACAAATGGTCAAGTTGAGGTGTCGAATCCCGAGATCAAGAGAATTCTGGAGAAGGTTGTGTGGGTGAATCAAAAGGACTGGTCGTTGAGGTTAGATGATGCACTTTGGGCGTATAGGACTGCTTTTAAGACACCTTTAGGCATTACACCTTATAGGTTGATTTTTTGTAAAGCAAGTCATTTACCTATTGAGTTAGAACGTCGAGCTTATTTCGCAACTAAAGCGCTAAACTTTGATTTTGCTCTTGCAAGTGAACACAGGTTGCTGCAAAAATTTCTAGTACTTTTTAAATACAACGAATAGCAGATGTTTCAAGATTACTTTTGATGTCTTTAATGCACTTAAGCACACACTGCATTCTGATAGTTGTTTCAGAATTGATGTTGTTGATTCGTTTGTGTGTAACTATGTGTAGGATGCTATTAAGGACTCTTTGGAAGTCACTCTCACTACTGAATTGAGAGAAGAGAAATTGGATGAAGAGAAAGCTGAAATAGCTAGTGGAATACCTTAATGACAACCATCAATGGAAGATGCCAATAAGGATGAGATTAGAGGACCTGGGGGATCGGAGAGACTTGACCACTCAGAAGTCAAGGATAGAGGAGCCACCAACTCTTGAGCTCAAGCCATTACCTCCACATCTGAAATACGTCTATCTAGGTGAGAAAAATAAACTTCCTGTGATTATTTCTTCTTATTTGACAAATGTGATGGAGGGAAAACTACTGAAAGTTTTGAAAGCTCACAATAGTGCATTTGCGTGGAAGGTGGCGGATATCAAAGAGATCAATCCATCAGTCTGTGAAACACCCCACTCCCATGACAATAACATTTTAAAACTAATAATATACGCGGAAGCCTTAACATTGAAAAGGAAAGAACCATATACGATGATATCATAAGCATTTTCAACACTAATATACATGGTCATTTACACAATATCATTCAAACCCATAGTTAAAAGCCAACACATTCAACAAAATACATGATATTTTAAAATTTCACATGTTCACTCTACCCCAAATAAAAGAAACATGATAAAAAGTTTTTCCCATGGAATTCTATATGACTTCTCCTGCTTCGAACAATCCGTGTCAATCTTTTTTATCACCTGCATCACATGACATAACTGGAATGAGAATAAACTCAGTAAATAGAAATCTATATATAGAAATTACATACAGTCTAAGGAATGAGAGTAAACTCAGTAAATGTATCCTGCTCAATCGTTTCTATTTCAGTCTAAGGAACATACAGCTAAGGAACATACAGCTCTGATACCACCTTCTCTGGTGACCCGGACGCTAACTCATTTTCTTCAATTCATCATTGGGATTAAATGGATCAATCAAATAAAATAGGTCGAAATTTTTTATTTTTTATTTTTAAAACCGAGCACCTCCGAAACAAGTGTCCAAAATACTACAAAAAGTTATGCTCCATCTTATTCAATTTACAAGATCAAGTTCAATATCTACAACATGATCAAAGATGCAAAACTTGTTCAAAATAAAGTCATAACAAACTAGTGTTTATCAACCACATAGCAAGTGGTGAACAACTAGATTTATGTCTAAGCCCGGATCACCACTCTAATCTCGATCTTTCATCCTCTTCTCCACCCTGATCCTGTCCCACCTTGTGTCATGCACACATACAAACACAACAACAGTCGGATAACTCCGGTGAGAAATATATTTCCCAGTATAAACAACGTATACACGCATTTCATACAAGCATATACAAAAGCATAAAACATTTGTCAAACAACATGTCTCATAGTCTAAGAAAACATAAATCGATACAAAGATTTAAATCAAACTCTTTAACTCTTAATATTTGACTCTACTCTTATCTAAGGATCCCAATTTGAATAAGAATGTAACAAGTCTCCCACCTACTCTCGCATTCGAGGTGGTGGTACGTCCTTATTCCCGTCGGCCCACTATATCGAGTCTCTACAATAGGAGTCGATCTTTCTCCTAAGCGCATCGATATAAACCAAACGTCCAGTGACTTGGCACCTCTACTGAAGACTCATCCAAGATGTCTATCTGATAATACATGCTTTTCTATAACTCAATAGACTAAGCATATTAATCTCAAGAATTTCAAACACATCAAAGCAATAACAATTTAGTATGTGGTTTTGGGAACTCAAGTCATATCTTACTCGAGTTTTCTATCCCGATTTAACATTGATTTATACCTTTCTTTTCGTAGTTCTTGGTTGTGTCAAATTGATCTAAGTCGTGCTCAACAACCTCTCACTCTTCGAGGTATATATTCTTGGCAACTTTGATCTTTCTTCTATCGGTTTCGAAGTTGAATTCTCGAGTTCGAAGCCTTCAATACCAAATCTGGAATGACGTATTCGAGAGGCATAACATCAATATACAACTCAAAGAAAGACATGGTATGATCAATCTCAATCTAATTACGTTTCGACGGCACAACGGCGCCATTTCAAGATACCCGGCAACTCAAACAACAATAGATGAATATCACGACTCATAACCATCAACAAATACAAACCACAATTTCCAAAATCTGTACAACCCCCTTCAAACATAGGCTCGAAAATAATAACAATTGCATACACTATCCGTTCTTCGATCCGATTTTGATTATATGTTGATCATAATCTCAAGAACATATAACATCAATCAAAGTATGATTTCTCCAAAAACTAAATTTCGAACAATGCAGGAAAATAATAAAACTTACATCTCTTCGAAGCTCTTGACGAGAGAATCACGGAACTATGCTCGGATCGAAAATTGGATGGCCGGATTTTGCAAAATCAAAATTCTAAGATATGAAAAAGCTTGAGGATTTCTAAGCATGGAGGTCTCGATTCTTGCTGCCCAAATTCTGAAGTGGATGGAGGGTTGTTTAAATGTTAATATGCATGGCAAGACATGTCACATTTTTCCTTCAGCACTTCTCGCGCATATGCGCGAGACTTCCTATCTCGGCGCTTAGAAATACACCTGCTCGCGCATATGCGCGCCTCGTCTCACGCATATGCACGAGACTTTCTGTCTCAGCGTTTGGCTGCTCGCGCATATGCGAGTCTCGTCTCCTCGCATGTGCACGAGATCTTCTTACCTCTGCACGTATCCCATGCTTTCCCATGTCTTCCTCAGAGCTTGTCCTTCCATAATCGCATCAATTGGTCAATTAAATAATGTGAGTACAATGATATAATATCGGGTCTTACACCCCCATATTCTAAGATAAGAATATTTGGGAGGCTTACCCATCCATACCTCATATGGTATCTTATCAACTGCCTTTGAATTAACATTGTTCAACAACAGTGCCGCTGTCTCAAGCACATATCCCCAAAAGGATGGCGGCAACTCCGTGAACCCCATCATAGATCGAACCATGTCCATCAAAGTCCGGTTACGACGCTCTGAAACACCATTCAACTGTGGTGTAGCGGGCGGAGTCCACTGCGAGAGAATCTCATTCTCCCTAACATACTCTTGGAACTCGGCACTCAAGTACTCACCACCTCGATCCAATCAAAGTGACTTGATTCTTCGTCCCAACTGTTTCTCTACTTCACTTCTGAATTCTTTGAGCCTTTCAAAGGCTTCAGACTTGTATTTCATCAAATACACATACCCATACCTCGAAAAGTCATCGGTAAAGGTAATGAAGTAGGCATGTCCATGCTTAGTGGTGATGCTAAGCGGACCGCACACATCGGTATGGATCGAATCCAATAACCCTTTGGCTCGCTCCACGTGGCCCTTAAAAGGAATTTTGGTCATCTTTCCTTTTAGACAGGATTCCCAAGTCGTGAGAGCATTAATATCAGACATATCAAACATGCCTAATCCCACTATCTTGTTCATCCTTCTTAGGGAAATATGTCCTAATCGAGCATGCCAAAATTGTGCTGAATTTAGAGTATCTTGTTTTCGCTTGTTTGTTGTTGTTATTGTTTAGACATTGTTTAGTGGAATCTCTTTCAATTTTAAGTTGTAGAGATCGTTTTCAAGTTCTCCAGTACCAATTAAACATTCATTCTTGTAAATGTTGCAAAACCTTTGCTAAATAAACAAAAAAATCCATCTTTATCAAGCATAGAAATGGAAACAATGTTTTTCTCCAAATCTGGTACAAACAAAACATCTGTTAAAATTAACTTAAAATCATTGTTCAAAAGCAAGTAAACATCTCCTATGGTCTTGCCAGCAACTCTTGCTTCATTACCCATCCTCAAGAAGGTCTCACCTTCCCTAACCCTCCTACTTCTTCCCATCACCTGCAAGTCATTACAGAGACGTGAGCCACAATCGGTATCCAATACCAAAGAAGTAGAGTTAATTGAAATATTTACTTCAATGTAGAACATACCATTTCCAGAACCCTTCTGGGAAAGGTATTCTCTGCAGTTACGCCTTCAATGTCCAGGCTTCTTGCTGTGATGACAAACATCAGCAGTCTTGCCAGCCTTAACTGGTGTGGCTGCCATAGCGGGACTCGGAGTTTGCCTCTTCAAGGGCACATTCTTCTTGGGACGTTGGAAAGAACTCTTCTTTCCTTTCCCATGTAGACCAGTCTTCGCACCAGATGAAGAACCCACATAAAGAACTGGTTTCTCTTTCTTGATGGTGGCCTCAAACGTAACAAGCATGTTCACCAACTCCTCAAGGGTAGGCTCCATCTTGTTCATGTTGAAATTCACCACAAAAGGATCAAATGAGCTAGGAAATGACAATAGCAACACGTCAGTGGTCAACTCCGATGGCAACATGAGATCCATGCCAACGAGCTTGTCCACAAGCCCAATCAAATTTAGGCCATGCTCATGGACCGGAGCCTCATCTCGCATGCGTAAAGTGATTAGCTTCTTGACGGTAGCATCCCTAAGAGGACATGTTTGCTCGCCAAAGAGCTCCTTGAGATGCAAATGAATGTCAGCAGCACTCTTTGCATGCTCAAAATGCCTCTGCAGGTCATCATTCATAGAAGCCTGCATATAACACTTGGCTTTCAAGTCATGGTCACACCATTCCTTGTAAGTATGCAATTCCTCAGGAGTGCAGCCAGTCAGAGCCTCAACAGGGGGCGACTCAGTAAGTGTATAAGCAATCCTTTCTGAATTCAAGGCGATTTTCAGGTTTCTTAGCCAAGTAAGGTAATTAGGTCCGGTTAATATGTGTTTTTCGAGTATTGCAGATAATGGGTTGCGAATCAAAGACATTGTCAAATTTGTACTGAAAAGTAAAACATATAAATGTTAATGACTATTTTAAAATATTTGGTAAGATATAAAGTATGGACTTTTACTTTATAAATGTTTACTCTCACTATTTTGACATCTTTCGCTACCCTCTAGTGAAAAGGGAAACTCCTTTAAATGTCTTCGATCTTCATAATCATCAAGCCTAACCATCTTCCAATCTTGATATTTCACTATACTAATATTTACAAATAAATATTCATGGCAAATAGGTATATATCTTATGGGGTGGCAATGGGCCATAACCAAGCCAACTTATAAATTGATAATTTTTACAATCATTTAACACAAAATATCCTAGCATACACCTAGCAAATTGGGCTTGGGCTTGGGCTTTTGATCATCCTTCATGCATAATATCACATATCATACACCATCAATTAATTATCACAATAATCAATTGATCCTATATTATATATCTTGATCCAATCACTAACTGCCACGATGATAAACTAAATTAACAAAGTATACAAACACCTTTGTTTACTTTCTAATTAATTTATTTATAACCGAATTTCTTGTAAATCACCATTTACTATAAATAATTAAAGTCCAACTTCAATTATTTATTTAATTAGAAAATATTTACAACTTTTGTAAATTTAAACTTAAGGGCTCAAAAAATCAATTTTCACCAAAAAACATTTTGGCCCATTTAAATTTCACAAATATGTTAGCCATCTAATGGCCCAACAACTTCAAGGCCCATGACACTTTGATAATCCAAAACACTTTTGGAAACCCTAGTCGTCGTTGCTGTCGCCGGATTCCGGCCAACTTACAAAAAAAATTTTTTATTTAAAATGAAGGTGCTGTTCGGGCAGCCCCTTGGGCTACCCTTGCTGCTTGTTTCGGGTAGGCCAAGCTGCCCAAAAACACCCCAAAAATCGGCCTTCGATTTTTTGTTTTGATTGTCTCATGCGGTTAGAAATTGACCTTAACATAATATCATGTATTTGCTACACTAAAATTGTAACCTTAGCTCTGATACCACTTGAAAGGGGATCGATTAAGGTGTTCGAATGCGCAACGGAAGTTTCAAAAATATTTTTTAAGGGCAAAAATCAAACAGCTCAATCCTATAGTGTGTAGCAAATACGAAAAACACAATATGACATTCATATGGTGTTTTAGAAAATTACCTATCAATCTCAAGAGATTGATGATGGCTCCAACTAAGATGTAAACACCTTAGCTCTTGAATCGGAAGACAAATCTCCAAGCCTCCTTTGAGCACTCCTTGCTCAAAATCAAGCCCACCACTAACAAGCTAGAACCCCTCTAATTTTGCACTAGAAAAAATAGAGGATTTTTCTTTGAGAAGTATTTTCTTTCCTCAACAATAGAAGAAGAAAAATTGAGAGGAATTTTGCAAGAAAATTTCGGCCAAAGCTTGTGTGGAGAAAAGGGAGAGTTGTCTTGGTTGTGCAAAAAGCTAAAGCAAAACGTTGCATGTGCATGCCATGCCATTAACTCAAAAGTTGCCTCCAACCCTTCACCTTCCAAGCATGCAATTTGTTTGGGCTTGTAACAATTACAAGGCCCGTGGACTAGTATTTAAATGTCTCAAATATATTTTAGACCATTTAAACTTTACTTGATTTTACTCAAGCCCACTAGTTTGATAATTATTTCTAATTGGGCTCTACAAGGCCCAATGTTATTTAGTTAATTCAACACTAGAATTAATTTAATTATTTGGACTCTACTAGGTCCACTAGTGTATAATTAATTCAACACTTGAATTAATTTAATTTAGTCCGTAATAATGTTTATGAAAATCACAATTTTCAAATACATTATTTATTTGGCCAATTTTTAATTTAGGAACACTTCCTCAAATTAAAACTCACATTCCCCTCTAATTTTCCTTGCGCTTATAAACTCCTTTATAAGTCGTTCAACACATTGAAGATAGGTGCTATGTCATGAACATGAACATGAATATATAAGGAAAAGGAATGTATTTTATATGATATAGAGCTTGTTGACATCATGGGTGGTTTTAAGTCCACCAAACCTATAGGCCAATATATGTTCATGGGGCGTGGGGTTGCCAAAGGTGCTCCCTGACGTTCAACATAGTAGTATCTATATAATAAAGCAAGCACAATAGTACAGGTCAACTAATGAGGCTCAAGTACAAAAATGAACATGAATATATGCTATGGTATGACATGTTTTAAAGATTCATTGATGATCACGACTTGATATGTTTGTTCCTTCTGCGCATATTGATACGTATAAGTGCCAACTTATTGTGTTTTATAAACTCACGTAGCTCATGTATTACAGGATGAAATAATGAAGATGCATAGGATGCCGGTTCACCAATGGATGCTTGTGACATGCCTTACCTCGACAAGAACCTGGAAGTCTTATTGTATAGTTTCCGCATATGTACTATAGTAAATTTTATGCCAGGGTTTGAAACAAGTTCCACGATATGTAGGATGATACAATGTATGTTTATAAATGAAAATATGTTTATATGTGTGTATAGAAGTTGTTGCTTGAGTTTTGCTTAGACAAAATGTAGGGACATCATGCCAAAATTTTTATACACCATTAAATTTGTATTCCTAAATTTAAATGCTTCATAATATTGATATATCATTCAAATCATATTTTGATTATGGTAATCATGTCAAGTATCTTTCCCGAATTCAAGACAATTTTTAGGTTTCTAAGTCAACTGAGGTAATTAGGTCCGGTTAAAATATGTTTGTCGAGTATAGCAGATAAAGGGTTACGTATCGAAGACATTGTCAAATTTGTACTTAAAGTAAAAACAGATAAATTTTAATGACTATTTTAAATATTTAGTAAGATATAAAGTATAGACATTTACTTCATAAATTTTCACTCCCACTGTTTTGACATCTTTTACTACCCTCACAGTGAAAACGAGAAACTCCTTTCCTGAGTAGGTACGTAAGGTCCAATAAGCAAATTATGATCCCGAATAATATCAGCCACTCATAGTTCCTAAAATGTAGTTTCCAATTGCTCTCCATACAACCCTCTACGTAAAATTTTATCTCACGTTTGATTAGGATCCAATAATATGAGTCGTTCGTTTTTACGTGTCAAGCCTTACCCATCGATGTTGAACCTTAATTGTATTGTGCCACAGGCACCGAGACCCCAGATGCCTCCACCATCTCCCCGATTTGAGAGTGGCAGTGGTAGTGGAAAGAAAGAATTCTTGAAAGCGAAGGGGAAACAGTTTAAGAAAACTGGAAGCAGTTCGTCCAGTTCGAGCGGCTCAAGACAGACCGATCAGGGTCAGAGTTATACAGGACCTTATTGCAGCACTTGTGGAGGGAAGCATTCCACAGAGCAGTGCCGAGGAGTGTTTGGCAGTTGCCGTATTTGTAGGCAACAGGGACATTTTTCTCGAGTTTGTCCCCAGAGAAATACTCAGAGGTCACAGGGTGCCGAGTCATCTGGATCCGTAGCTCAGACTGGTAGATGACCAACTGCAGTCCACTCCTTTCAGTCAGCACCATCCCAGTCACAGCCGAGACCAGGAAGAAGCCAGACAGTTAGCCAGCCTCCTAGACAGCAGGCCAGAGCGTTCGCTTTGACTGAGGAGCAGGCTCAGGACGCAACAGACGATGTTGTTGCAGGTAACTGTTTTATTTCTGGTTATCCTGCATATGTATTGATAGATACTGGTGCATCGCATACATTCATATCTGAACGATTTGCATTGATGCATTCTTTGCCTATTGAGGCATTATCTGCTGTAGTGTCTGTCTCTTCTCCGTTGGAGACAGGTTTGATATCAGTGAAATCTGTGAAACATTGTATGCTACAGTATGATGGGCATGAGATTGAGTTAGATTGTATTGTGCTTGGGTTATCTGATTTTGATTGTATTATCGGTATCGATATGTTAACCAAGTACAGAGCCACTGTTGATTGCTTCCACAAGATTGTGAGATTCAGACCGGATATGGCTGATGAGTGGAAATTCTACGGTAAAGGTTCTCGATCTAGAATTCCTTTGATATCCGTGTTGTCTATGACTCGATTATTACAGAAAAGAGCGGATGGATTCCTTGTTTATTCAGTTGATTTACTGAAAGCAAGTCCATCATTGGCGGATTTGCCAGTAGTGTGTGAGTTTGCTGATGTCTTCCCCGACGAGATTCCGGGATTGCCTCTGATTCGAGAGATTGACTTCAGCATTGAGTTGATGCCAAGTACAGTTCCGATATTTAGAGCTCCGTACCGAATGGCGCCGATTGAACTAAAGGAATTGAAGAATCAGTTGGAGGATTTACTAGCCAAGGGTTACATCCGACCGAGTGTTTCCCCTTGGGGTGCTCCAGTGTTATTTGTGAGAAAGAAATACGGTTCGATGAGACTTTGTATCGACTACCGGCAACTGAACAAAGCAACGGTAAAGAATAAATACCCTTTGCCTCGTGTAGATGATTTATTTGATCAGTTGCAGGGTTCTTCGGTGTATTCCAAGATCGATCTGAGGTCTGGATACCATCAATTGAGAGTCAGGGATTCTGATATCTCAAATACAGCATTCAGAACCAGGTATGGACATTATGAATTTATTGTTATGCCGTTTGGTTTGACGAATGCACCGACTGTATTTATGAGATTAATGAACCGTGTCTGTCAGAAGTATTTGGATGATTTTGTTATCATATTCATTGATGATATCTTGATTTACTCAAAGAACATGATTGAGCATTCTGAACATCTGAGAACTGTTTTGAGAATTTTGAGGGCTGAGAAACTGTATGCTAAAGTGTCGAAATGTGAGTTTTGGCTGAGACAGGTGGTATTTCTAGGTCACATCTTATCCGGAGATGGTATATCAGTTGATCCCAGCAAGGTTGAGGCTGTGATTTCTTGGCCGAGACCGACATCAGTGCCAGAAATTCGCAGTTTTATGGGTTTGGCGGGATATTACCGTCATTTTATTAAAGATTTTTCAAGCATTGCCAAACCGATTACTCAATTAACTCAGAAGAATGCTCCGTTTGGGTGGTCAGAAGACTGTGAGTCCAGTTTTCTGGAATTGAAGAAAAAATTGACCAGTGCACCGGTATTGACTATCCCGTCAGGTACTGGTGATTTTGTGGTTTATTGTGATGCATCTCACCGAGGATTGGGTTGTATTCTGATGCAGCGAGGGCATGTTATCGCGTATGCCTCAAGACATTTGAAGTCACACGAGACTCGTTATCCAATTCATGATCTTGAATTGGCGGCCATCGTATTTGCATTGAAAATATGGCGACACTACCTCTACGGTGAGAAATTTGAGATTTATTCTGATCATAAAAGTTTGAAGTATCTATTTTCACAGTCCGAGCTGAATATGAGACAGCGAAGATGGCTGGATTTACTGAAAGACTTTGATTGTGAAATCAAGTACTATCCAGGGAAGTCCAATGCAGCAGCCGATGCACTGAGTCGTAAGGTATGTTCTTTATCCTTATCGACGATAGGTGTTTCGAGTCTGATTGAGGATTGCTGTTTGTCTGGACTAGCATTTGAGACAGATTGTAGACCGTTGAGGCTTCATGCTATTCAAGCTGAACCAGAACTGATTTTGAGAATTAAAGCATCTCAGAAAGTTGATCAAAAAGTGCAAAAATTGATTGAGATGGTCCGATCAGGTCATCGGTCAGAGTATCAGGTACGTGATAGTGTACTGTATGTGAATGATCGTCTGGTTGTGCCAAATGTTTCGGATTTGAGACAGCAGATATTAACAGAAGCGCACAGCAGTCGATTTAGCATTCATCCTGGTGGCAGGAAGATGTATAATGATTTGAAGACACGGTTTTGGTAGAAACAGATGAAGACTGACATTGCAGAATTTGTATCCAAATGTCTGAATTTCCAACAGGTGAAAGCTGAAAGAAAGAAACCCGAAGGATTATTACAGAGTTTGTTTATGCCTGAATGGAAATGGGACCACATTTCCATGGATTTTGTGACACAGTTACCGCGTTCCTCCAAAGGTTCCGATGCGATTTGGGTGGTGATTGACAGACTGACCAAATCTGCATGTTTCATTCCGTACAAGATGACATATCGATATGACCAGATGGCTGAGATCTATGTCAGGGAAGTGGTCAGATTGCACGGAGTGCCGAAATCGATTGTTTCAGACCGTGATCCTCGGTTTACCTCGCACTTCTGGCAGAGTTTACAGCAGTCTCTAGGTACGAAGTTACATCTGAGTACCGCATTTCATCCACAGACTGACGGACAGTCAGAGCGGACGATACACACATTGGAGGATATGCTGAGAGCTGTAGTGCTTTATTTTAGCACTAGTTCGCAGGATGCATTGCCACTTTGCGAGTTTTCATACAATAATAGCTATCAAACGAGTATTGAGATGGAACCATTCGAAGAGTTGTACGGAAAGAAGTGTCGATCCCCTTTGTATTGGGATGATATCTCTGAGGTTCCTGAAATTGGACCTGACACGATCAGAGAGATGACAGAGAAAGTGAAGCTGATTCAGAAGAGAATGAAGGCAGCTCAGGAAAGACAAGCCAAATATGCCAATGTTCGACGAAGACCGTTGGTATTTGAGGTCGGAGACCAAGTATTTTTGAAGATTTCACCTTTCAGAGGAGTTGTCAGATTTGGCAAGAAAGGGAAATTGTCTCCACGATACGTTGGTCCATATGAGATTCTCGAGAAGATAGGAGATCGTGCCTATCGACTCGCATTACCGCCTTCGTTATCTGGAATACATGATGTCTTTCATGTATTTATGCTGCGGAAGTATCTCCCCGACGATTCACATGTTATTCAGCCAGACGAGGCCGAGCTGGATGAATCATTGAACTATGTTGAGAAACCAGTTCGAATTATTGATCGAAAAGAGAAGAGGCTCAGAACGAAGATTATTCCTCTTGTGAAAATGCAATGGACTCGTCATGGAACTGAAGAAGCTACTTGGGAGACTGAATCAGATATGAGGCAGGAGTTCCCAGACTTATTTCACTGATGTGAGTATTCTATTTTCAGTTTCTATTGTTTTTGTCTGATTATTGCATTTGATACAATTTGATTGCCTGTGATTTCGGGGACGAAATCGTGTCTTAGAGGGGGAGAATTGTAATGCCTGAAATCTTATTACGATAATTTGAAATTAATTATCGATACATTGATGTAATTATGAAGGGTTGCTTCGAGATTTGAGTTGAGTTTCATGTGATAGCATGTTCTGAGGAAGTGAGGTGCGAGACCAAAATTTCGGGCGCATATGCGCCACGTGAGGCGCGCACATGCGCGGGATGTCCAGTAGCCCCCGATTTGAGACAAAACACTAGGCGCACATGCGCGGGATGAAGTCGCGCATATGTGCGAGAGGCCATGAAGATCATTTGTGAGACCAGTAGGTCTCGCGCATATGCGCCAAGATAGGTCGCGCATATGCGCGAGACGTGTTGCTTGAAAAATGAAGCCGCGTACTTTACCATGCACGGGATATATATATTTAGTTCATTCCCTTCGCCTCTTCAAGGGAAAACCGAGAGCTTGCCAGGGGAATTTGCAAGTTTTCTTTATATCTTAAATTAGTGGTTTTGAAGAATCCGTTGATCAGATTTTTAATCCGGATATAGTTCTGTGATCCTCGCAGCAACAACTACAACTGGACGTAAGTTTCATTGAGTTCGGTTATCATTCGAAATTGTGATATTACAGGAATTATGATTTGATTGATATCTGATGTTTCTGATATAGTATACATCGTAGAATCAAAGTCAGATCGAAGAACAGATTGCTTATGGAATTGTTAGGAATTTCTGATTATATTGATTTGAAATCGGACAGATTTGAGTTATAGATTGATTATGAGTTGTATCAGATATGGGTTATGGATTGTAATTGATAATTGTTGATATTGTATTGACGGGAATATCGGGATTGTGCCGTTATGCCGTTGATTTGAATTATATTCAGATTAATCAGATTTAGTGTTGAATTGAGAATGAAATATTGATATTATGATTCTTGATATATCGTTTCAGATTTACAGAGACAGTCTTGAGTTCAGAACTTCAATTGCTTTAGACCGAGACTACAAACGAAAGGTATAAGTCAATGTGATATTGGGAGATCGACACAAGTAGAATATACTTGTGTTTCCCTAAATCACATACTATTTTTTATTATTTGCATTGAGTTGATTTGATATGCTTGTTCTATTGATGTATAGAGAGCATGTGTTAGACGAAGATTAGACGAGTGATCTTGTGACAGAAGTACCTGATAGTGGTGGGATCGCCACGGGCACATTGCAAGATGTCACAAGTTAGTGTATTGGCGATAGTGCCACAGTCTGTGACGGATAGGTCAAGACACTGGATGTTTGGTTATATCGACGTGGATAGAATCGGATTTTCTTATATTACTGTTGGTCGATATAGGAATACCAACGTCTGGAAACCGGGATCCCTAGACTAGGATTGAGGTCTAGTCTGAGTCGTGGAGTCACGAGTATGATTGATAGTTTGATATTAATTATGTTTCAGATTTTGATATATATCTAATATCTGCTTCATGCTTTATATTAATTATATGATTGCATGTTTCGTTGATTTATACTGGGATTTATTCTCACCGGAGTTATCCGGCTGTTGTCGTGTTTGTATGTGTGCATGACAACAGGTGGGACAGGTTCAGGGTCGAGGAGATGAAGAGAGAGATCGTGATTAGAGTGGAGACTACGGACTTGATCTGAGATAGGGTTGAACACTTGATATTTAGTAGTTAAACCTTAGTATCTAAATGATTGTATAAAGTACAAGACTGGTACTTTACTTTGATACTGATACGTATAGTAGAGTGATTCCATTACATTCCGCATTTGATATTATATTTAAAAAAAAAATTTAGACCCTGTTTATTATAATTGATTAATTAGTCCCAATGACGATTAAGAACATAATTAGCTTCCAGGTCCCCACATGAGATGATAAGGTGAAACTCTTGGCATGATAATAAGGTTATTAAAAGGTGAGAATCTATGTTTTATATTATTTAATCATTATTTATTGTTTATGTTATATTTATTTCTTTAAGCATTTTTATACCCTACTTATAAGTGGGAGTTTTGATTTATTGTTGCTATATGTTACACTAAATTCTTGGAACCATTTAAATGTTGTTTGGTATTACCAACCATTTAAAGGTTATGCCTTGATTTATTATATATGAATATATTATAATATTAAATTCTTGGAACCATTTAAATGTTTGTTTGGTTTTATCAACCATTTAAAGTGAGAACCTTGATTTACTATATATAAATATATCATAATATTAATTTCTTGGTACCATTTAAATGTTAGTTTGGTTTTACAGACCATTTAAAGTGGGAACCTTGATTTAGTATTTATAAATATATATAGCACAATAAATACTTGACCACATTTATAAGTTTTGGTATATATTATATACTTATAAGATAATAATTTATAACATAATATAAATATGATTATTTAATATATTGGAACCATTTTATTAAGTGGATTTCAATATTGTTCGTTAATGTTAACTTTATTAAAATACCAAGAGTGGATCCTTTAATCTCAACTACTTAAATTAAAATTTGAACAATTAAAATTTACCCATTAAAGATTCAAACAATTAAAATTAAAAAGAAACAAAAACAAAAACAAAACAAAAAGACATTGTAGTGGACTTGTAATTACCTTAGCTTCCCTGTGGATACGATATCGGACTCACCGAATTATACTACTTGTGGACAACCTGCTCTTGGGAGTGCAACAATCAAAGTGACAACAAGTTTTTGGCGCCGTTGCCGGGGAAGTATAATTTAATTTCAAGTCTATTTAATTTTGTTTATAGTTTATTTTTCTTTATTTGAATTTTTATTGCTTTTGTGTGTTTTTATTCTTTTGCATTTGCATTTGCATGAGCATTATTTGGTCACGTACACTTAGTGGTCGACTCATTCGAAATAACCCTTTATTTTCACAAAACATGGCGGAAGAACCCATCCAAGAAAATGAAGATGAAATTCAATCTCAACATGATCATGATAGACGAAGAACACTTAGAGATCACATGAATCCTACACGTACTAGTGCACCTTCATGTCTAGTTTTTCCCCCCGATGCATCTCATTTCAATTTTAAGCCTGGTATTATCCAACTTTTACCCAACTTTCATGGTTTAGATTTTGAAAATCTATACATGCATTTACGAGAGTTTGAAGAAGTGTGCAATACATATAATGATCTAAATTGTAGCATGTAAGATTCAAACAATTAAAATTAAAAAGAAACAAAAACAAAAACAAAACAAAAAGACATTGTAGTGGACTTGTAATTACCTTAGCTTCCCTGTGGATACGATATCGGACTCACCGAATTATACTACTTGTGGACAACCTGCTCTTGGGAGTGCAACAATCAAAGTGACAACAAGTTTTTGGCGCCGTTGTCGGGGAAGTATAATTTAATTTCAAGTCTTCTTAATTTTGTTTATAGTTTATTTTTCTTTATTTGAATTTTTATTGCTTTTGTGTGTTTTTATTCTTTTGCATTTGCATGAGCATTATTTGGTCACGTACACTTAGTGGTCGACTCATTCGAAATAACCCTTTATTTTCACAAAACATGGCGGAAGAACCCATCCAAGAAAAGGAAGATGAAATTCAATCTCAACATGATCATGATAGACGAAAAACACTTAGAGACCACATGAATCCTACACGTACTAGTGCACCTTCATGTCTAGTTTTTCCCCCCGATCCATCTCATTTCAATTTTAAGCCTGGTATTATCCAACCTTTACCCAACTTTCATGGTTTAGATTTTGAAAATCTATACATGCATTTACGAGAGTTTGAAGAAGTGTGCAATACATATAATGATCTAAATTGTAGCATGAACACCATTCGACTCAAGCTTTTTCCTTTTTCTTTAAAAGATAAAGCTAAAACGTGGCTACAAAATCTTAGATCAGGATCCATTCGAACATGGGATGAATTCCAACAACAATTTTTGAAAAAGTTTTTTCCATCTCATAGAACAAATTCTTTCAAAAGGCAAATCATCACTTTCACTCAAAAATAAGGATAAATTTTTTATCAGTGTTGGGATAGATATAAAGAATTGCTTAATCTTTGTCCTCATCATGGTTTTGAAATTTGGAGAGTTGTTTCTCAATTTTATGAAGGCTTAACACCTAAATATAGGAAAATAGTTGAATTTATGTGTAATGTAACATTAGAAGATAAAGATCCAAATGAGGCAATTGAGTATCTCGATTCATTAGTTGAAAATGCTCAAAATTGGGACACTATAGGTACAATCGAACCATCAAACAAGATTCAATCTCGTACATCTGGTGGAGGTATGTATACTCTCAAAGATGAACATGATCTTCAAGCTAGATTTACCTCTTTGGCAAGAAAAGTTGAGGCACTTGAATTGAAAAAGAATGGTCAATTAAAATCTGTTCAAGAAATTGCATGTCACATCCGTGATACAAGTGATCATTCTACAAAAGATTGTCCCACTTTGCCTTCTTTTAAAGAATGTCTCCATGAACAAGCCAATGTTTTAAACAATCTCAAAAGGCCAAATTATGAACCATTTTCTCAAAGTTACAATCCAGATTGGCGAAATCATCCAAATTTTAGTTGGAAGATTGATAATGCTGCACAATTTTCACAACCACATTTCCAAAATCAACAAAATTTTCAAAATTATGCACCTTATGTTCCTCCACCTAAAAGGAATTTTGAAGATATATTGAATTCTTTCATTGCAAAGCAAGAGTCTATCAATACTCAAACTGCTCAAACCATGACAGATTTGAAAGATACTCTTGCTAAATTTGCATCTGCACTTAATGTTCATGAAAAAGGTACATTTCCTTCACAACCTCTGCCTAATCCAAAGGATCATCATTCACAAACTGGAACTTCTGGAACTCAACCGATGGATCAGGTAAAATCTTTTTATTACCCTTCGAAGTGGTAAGGTTGTGGAAAAATCCATTCTTCAACCTTGTGAAGATGATGATAAATCAACTCCAAAGGGTAAGGAAGCGGTACCCATAACTTGCGAAGATGAGGTTCAACGGACAGTGTCACCACCATTCCCTCATGCATTGAAAAATACAAAAAAATCAAATTTGAATTCTGATATATATGATATTTTTAAACAAGTAAAAGTTAATATTCCTTTATTAGATGCAATAAAACAGGTATCATCATATGCCAAATTTTTGAAAGACTTGTGCACTGTGAAAAGAAAATTGAATGTGAAAAAGAAAACATTTTTAGCCGAACAAGTAAGTGCAATCATTCAAAATAATAATGCTTTGAAATACAAAGTCCCTGGTTGTTCTACTATTTCTTGTATTATTGGAGAACGAAAGATTAAAAAAGTCTTGCTTGACCTTGGAGCTAGTGTAAATTTACTTCCATATTCAGTTTATCAAGAACTCAATCTAGGAGAGTTAAAACCTACTTCGGTAACACTTTTACTTGCTGATAGATCTGTTAAAGTGCCAATAGGTATGGTAGAAGACGTATTGGTCCAAGTTGATAACTTTGTATATCCTGTCGATTTCATAGTTTTAGATACACAACCTATCGAAGCTTGTAATACAATTCCTGTAATTTTAGGTCGTCCATTTTTAGCAACTTCTAATGCTCTTATAAATTGAAGGAATGAAATAATGAAGTTGCCATTTGGTAACATGACCTTGGAGCTTAATGTGTTTAATCTTTGTAAGCAACCACATGACAAAGGAGATGAAAGTGAAGATGAAAATCTTATTGAAACTCTTGTGGAAGAAAACATTCAAGAAGGGAGTACTCGTGATCAATTAGATATTTGTTCAATTGAAACTGTTAAAGAAAATATAGAAATTGATCTTGATGATTTTATCTGGTATCACTCGTTATCAGGATCAGAGAAAGAATTTGATGCAAAATATGAGAACAAAGACGAACCACCCATGTTGGAGTTAAAACCCTTGCCAGAAGAATTGAAGTATGCATTTCTTGGAGAAGATGAAACATATGCGGTGGTAATTTCTTCCAAACTAGCAAGTGATGAAGAAGGTAAAGTAGTTGATATGCTTAATAGACATAAAAATGCAATTGGTTGGACACTAAAAGATCTCAAGGGCATCAATCCACTAATTTGCACTCACAAAATTCATTTAGAAGAAAATGCTAAAACATCTCAACAACCACAAAAGAGATTAAATCCACACATGAAAGATGTAGTGAAAACTGAAGTTCTCAAACTACTTGATGTTGGGATTATCTACCCTATTTCTGGTAGTAAGTGGGTAAGCCCAACACAAGTAGTTCCGAAAAAATCTGGCATCACAGTGATAAAAAATGAGAAAGGTGAATTGTTAACAAGTCGAGTCCCATCTAGTTGGCGGATGTGTATTGATTATAGAAAATTAAATGACGCCACTAGAAAAGATCATTTTCCATTACCATTTTTTGATCAAATTTTAGAATGAGTAGCAGGTCATCCATACTACTGTTTTCTTGATGTATATTCAGGTTAATATCAAATTCCCATTGCACTCGAAGATCAAGATAAAACTACATTCACATGTCCATTTGGAACATTTGCATTTAGAAGGATGCCATTTGGATTATGCAATGCCCCAGCAACATTTCAAAGATGTATGCTAAGCATTTTTAGCGACATGGTTGAGAATTGTTTGGAGATTTTCATGGATGATTTAACTATTTTTGGGAGTACATTTGATAATTGTCTTGAAAATTTGTAAAAAGTTTTAAAAAGCTGCGAGAAAAAAGGTCTTATTTTAAATTAGGAAAGATGTCATTACATGATTAATTCTGGGATTGTTTTGGTACATATTGTGTCATCTCATGGAATTGAAGTTGCTAAAGCAAAAGTTGATGTCATTGCCAATTTAACCCCTCCAAAAACCATGAAAAAAATGCGCTCATTTTTGGGACATGTTGTGTCATCTCATGGAATTGAAGTTGCTAAAGCAAAAGTTGATGTCATTGCCAATTTACCCCCTCCAAAAACCATTAAAAAAATTCGCTCATTTTTGGGACATGCTGGATTTTATAAGAGGTTTATAAAGGACTTTAGTTTAATAGCTAAACCCATTTGTAACCTCTTAACAAAAGACAGTGCATTTGAGTGGACTCAAGAATGTCAAAATGCTTTTGATAAAATCATTCAACATTTAACATCAGCTTCTATCATGCAACCTCCTGATTGGTCTTTACCATTTGAAATCATGTGCGATGCGAGTGATTATGCAGTCGGTGCAGTATTGGGTCAAAGAAGAAACGGTAAACCTTATGTGATATATTATGCAAGTAGAACTTTAAACAACGCTCAAATGAATTACTCCACAACTGAAAAAGAACTACTTGCTGTAATATTTGCATTAGATAAATTTCGTTCTTATTTGATTGGATCAACAACTATCGTGTTTACTGATCATTCTGCTATTAGATATTTGTTGACCAAACAGGATGTAAAGCCACGATTGATACGATGGATTTTGTTGCTCCAAGAATTTGACATTGTGATCAAAGATAAAAAAGGAACCGAGAATGTCGTAGCCGATCATTTATCGAGACTAGTAACAGGATCATCTTGTGAAATGACACCAATTAACGATAATTTTCCTGATGAACATCTATTTTCAGTTACTACTACACCTTGGTTTGCTAACATAGTAAATTTTCTTGTGACAGGAAAAATGCCACCGCAATGGAGTTCTCAAGATAAAAGAAAATTTTTGAATGAGGTAAAAAACTTTTATTGGGATGATCCGTATCTGTTCAAGTATTGTCCGGATCAAATTTTTCGACGTTGCATACCCGACAATGAGGTAAGTAGTGTCATTAAATTTTGTCATTCAGAAGCATGCGGAGGACATTTTTCTTCAAAGAAAACAGCTGCAAAAATCTTGCAGTGTGGATTTTATTGGCCCACTTTGTTTAAAGACACCCACGAAATCTGCAAGATTTGTGAAAATTGTCAAAAATTGGGTGCGATTTCAAAAAGAAACATGATGCCTTTGAATCCTATTATTGAAATTGAAATCTTTGATTGTTGGGGAATAGATTTTATGGGACCTTTTCCACCGTCGTTTGGATACTTGTATATTTTAGTTGCAGTTGATTATGTTTCCAAATGGATAGAGGCAATTCCATGTCGAACAAATGATCATAAAATCGTCATCAAATTTTTAAAAGAAAATATTTTTAGTAGATTTGGAATTCCTCGAGCCATGATAAGTGATGGGGGAACTCACTTTGTTAATAAACCATTTGCTTCATTAATGAAAAAATATGGTATTACTCACAAAGTAACTACTCCTTATCATCCTCAAACAAATGGACAAGTTGAATTAGCTAATAGGGAGATAAAGCAAATTTTGGAAAAAACTGTTAACTCAAATAGAAAAGATTGGTCTCTGCGACTTAATGATGCACTTTGGGCATATCGAACAGCTTTTAAAACATCATTGAATATGTCTCCCTATAGGTTGGTTTATGGAAAACATTGTCATTTGCCTGTGGAATTGGAACATAAAGCTTATTGGGCGATCAAAACTTTAAATTCAAGCATGGATGATGCCAACAAATTGCGTAAATTGCAACTTAATGAACTTGATGAACTCAGAAATGACGCGTATGAGAATTCAAGGATTTATAAAGCAAAAATCAAATCATTTCATGATAAAACAATTCTTAGAAAATCTTTTGAGATTGGTAAAAAAGTTTTGCTTTATAATTCTCGACTTCACATATTCCCAGGAAAATTACGATCAAGATGGACATGCCCATATGTTGTAAAGCATGCGTATACTTATGGAGCTGTGGATATTGAAAATCCTAAAAATAGTGATGTTTTTAAAATAAATTGACAAAGGCTTAAACCATTTTTAGAAAATGAAATTTTTCAAGAAGAGTTTATTTCCCTTTCCGATCCTTGATTTTTTTGTGTTGCATTTAATTTTGTTTGTTTTTATTTCAGGTTTCCTTTATCTTTTTATTTTCTCAGTTAAATGACGGATAACGGTACTCCGTGACTCTCATAGTCGGTTTAATCAGTTTCCCATAATTGCTGATAAAAAAATAAAATAAAAAAATCATTTTTTTTCTTTTCAAAATGGATGAAATTCTCTCAAAAATTTGTAAATATTTTCCCTCTGTTTCTAAAAATGTTCTAAGAAAAATTTATGCAGGAAGGTGTGAAAGATTGAGATTGGTAATGCAAAAAAGAATTCCAGAAGATATTCGTCTTGTAATAGAAGCTAAGTTCCGATTAGGAGGAGAAATTCCACAATCATTGCTCAATCGGTATTTGCCTGGATTAGGAAAAAGCACTTATGCGAAAAAACGAAGGGCCAAAAGTTTAGGGGTTTGTCATAAGTGTGCAATATGGACTTGTGACAAACGATGCAGATCTTTGGGATGTGTTTTCAATAACAGAGAAGATAAAATTGATTTCATTAAAAATGGGCTGAGTAAGGAGTCTTTAGATAACATCTTATTGACTCTTGAGACGTATTCTAGTGGACATGTGCATATTGAACTTCTCCGTTTATGGAAACAATTCCAAGATGAGCGTCATAGTCTTGGGAATCCGACTAAAAAAGACCCTGTTTGCCAATTTATAAGAGAATTGGATGGGAAGCATATCCTCGACTCATAGAAGGCGTTGAAGCCGTTTCTGGACGTAAAACCAGAGGAAAATTGTGAGCTACAATCACACTACTGTTTACATGCATGTGTGTCATTATTGTTTTTACTGTTTATTCTGTTTACAACTGTGACCCATAGTTTTGTCCTGATAACATATTACCCCTATAAAATCTCTCATCTTTCTCTCTATTTTCGCAGAAAAAAAAAGAAGAAAGTAAAAAAACATGGCTGGAACCTCTGCACAATCATTGAAAAATATTTGTGTATTTTGTGGGTCGAGTCCTGGAAAAAATGAAGTGTTTGTAGAAGCAGCGAATAATCTTGGAAAGATATTGGCTGAGAGAAAAATTCACTTGGTATATGGGGGAGGTAATATTGGGTTAATGGGATCTGTTTCAACATCTGCTCATCTTGGAGGTAGTCAGGTTTTGGGTATTATTCCTACAGCTTTAGCTGAAGGAAATATTACAGGTGTTACGATTGGTGAGGAATTAAAAGTTTCTTCTATGTATGAAAGAATCACAAAAATGATTGAAAATTCTGATGCTTTTATCGCACTACCAGGTGGTTTTGGTACATTAGAAGAAATTTTTCACACTGTTTCTTGGGCACAACTTAATATCCATAATAAACCTGTGGGCTTGTTGAATATCAATAATTATTATGACAGTTTGTTGACATTTCTTGATAAAGCTGTGGAACAGAATTTCATTTCAGAAAATTCACGAAGAATGCTCATCTCTGCTTCGACTGCCGACCAATTAATTGATAATTTTGAAGCTTTTGTTCATAAGCCTGATCCGATGATAACAAAGATCAATTGGTCGCAATCAAGCAGTAAGAAAAGGAAGTTGGATCATTGATTCAAAAGTCGTGGATTGGTTTGCGTTTGTTTCAGTTTGTTATCTTCAATAAAATTTCAGGTGATATCTCTTTCATTATTTACTCTTTATTAATAGTTATTTTGACATTATGGACAATGTCATATTCTGATTGGGGAAAAACAAACTTATAAAAAAAATTTTAAAAAAAAGTTTTTTAAAAAAATATATTATTTAAAAAAAAATCATGTTTATTGTTTGTATCTTAGTAATTTTTGCAAAAATGTCATACATTACATGTTTGAAACTCTTACTAGAAATTTCTGAAAACCGTGTACATTTAACTACCTGAAATAAGATTTGAATTGATCATCTCAAATTATTTCATAAATTATAATTATGATGATCTTGATATAACTTTGACAGTTTTCAAATTTAATTTAAACATTTAAATAGTTTTGATTAAATTTCTAATTAAATTAATCAATATGTTTTGTATTTCTATTAACGCTTAAATTGCTAGAGACTATCAATAAGCTGGTTGGGAGGTGTGATAAACATAAAAATTGTACATTAATTAAATGTTTTATAATATAATTATATAGTTTTTGTTTTATTAAATGTTTAAATATTATATGTTTTATAATAAATTGTATAAAATATAAGTTGTTGTGTAATTACAAGTTTTTATTATTTTTTACAGGTTTTATAAAACAAGAATAAACTTGGCGTTGGAAATGGGATTAAGATGATTATTGGACCTGTAGAAGTTGATTATAATATCTACAATATTGTTGACAAGCATGAGAGAAAAATCCTCTCACAATTGGGATCAAATTAAGCAACAAATAAAGTTACCAAAGGAGTGGCAGTTTTACCATGCTCTAGTATTTTGACTATATCTCTCAAATTACTTGGTCAAATGGTTTGAAAAAAATACCACAACTAGACAACTCAATTATCCACATGTTTCTTTTTATGTGAAGAAGCAAATTCGGAGAAAATTTTTTTCAAAAGTGATGTGTAATATAATATAATATCTTGGAACACCAATGAAGACTTATGTGTAAAAAAAAATAATATTTTATTTGTGGTTGTCTCCCCAAATTTGGCTATAAATAGGGGTGCATTGTAATGTATTGAGATATCTCTCATTCTATGAACAAACCTTTGAGTTCGTAATATTTCTCTATATATTTTTCCTTTATTTCTTCATTTAAATACAATTAGCATGTTAATTTCATATTCAGGCAGCGTTTGGTAGCCTGGATTGAGTAGGATTGTGTTGCTTTGTTCATGTTAGTCCAATGTTTGGTGTGTTTTTTAGTAAACCCATCCAATCACGTGTACACCGGACTAGCTTGTACAAAATAGGTTAAAATAAATTCTTCCCCCAGCCCAATATTATTTGTCCTTCTATCTATCAAGGCAGCGTTTTACTACTTTACCCTCAACTAGCCCCACAAAAACATCTTCTTCCATCTACACAACCACCAACGAAGAGAGTGGATGGCTTAAGTTTTTTGTCTGTACGCCGAAGTGTACAGAAATCAGGCATACAGCGTCTCATTAACTTGTGTGAAACGATTATTTGCAGAAGTTTTTGTCGAAACTTTGTTTAAATAGGTTAAACTTTGCTGCTGCCAACTGACAAATTTTGAGCTCTGTGACGAGGCTACCACTGTGTCGGTAAATGACATCTCCGTCTGTTCTGTGGAAGATGATGTTTGTTCTCCTATTTCGGTTTTCATATTTTAATTCAACATTGGGTACTTTTGTGTTGTGAGTTTGGTTGTTTGCTGCCACACTTTTATCTTTGTTCTGTAAAGTTTAAACTCCAGCCGACCTACTTCTCCGTTGCAATCGGTATTCCCATTGAAAATATTTTTTGTTCAAGTATGCGTTTACTTATATAGAAGCAAGCATTAACTTTATATTGTTACTCCTAATTCAAAGTATTCTCGTACGGCATATCTAAATTCTTTTGTGTCATTCCACTGCTATGGTTAACGACATTATGAATTATAATTTTTTTTGAGGTCTCTTCCATAGCTGACCATTATGCATAGACACGTTACACTTTTTGTGATGCTGCAACAAATCATGTGTCGATCAGTGTTGGCTATGTTACTCGTGAGACGACATGTACTGAAGTTACGTGCCAAACGACGTTCCAAAACGCGTAGGACAACAGTTTCCTACAGCATGACTCAAAAAGTAAATGTTCAAATTAGCCATTTGTACAGGCTTATTGACATAGGAGATGTGCAATGTGTGGTGAACTTGCGAATGAATAGGAATGCATTTGCACGATTGTGTTACTTGATAACTCATGTTGGAGGACTAGTCGAGTCTAGATATGTACGTATAGAAAAGAAGGTGAGCATGTTTCTGTCTATATTGGCTCATCACAAGAAAAATAGAATTGTTGGACATGACTATGTACGTAGTGGCCATACAATCAGCACCCATTTCCATCAAGTGCTCCAATCAATTCTCATGTTGCATCCGTTACTACTGGTTAAACCATCTCCTGTCGATGATTCTTGCACCAACGAAACTTGGAAATGGTTCAAGGTATTTAGACACCCAATGCCACAAACTCTGCAAAAGTAACATTTGAACTACTCTCATATGTTGTTTTTCATAGTTTAATTGATTTGAAGTTATTAATGTTAAATTGTACAGGGATGTCTGGGTGCATTAGACGGAACGTATGTAAATTTACATGTACCTACCACGGACAAGGCACGATATAGAACAAGAAAAGGTACTATCGCAGTCAACATTCTTGGTGTTTGTGACCGTGAGATGAAGTTCATATATGCACTTACAGGGTGGGAAGGATCTGCGGCAGATGCCAGGGTTCTTAAAGATGCAGTGTGTCGTGACGACACATTGAAAATTCCTAGAGGTTTTGATTTCTTTTTATTTTTATTAATTGTGGATTTTTGAGACATGTTTCTCAAATTTTGTTTGCAGACAGTGTTAATTATTTACTCTCAAATTTAGTGCTTTGAAAATGCTAATGACATTATAAATTTTATTTTTTAGGCTGTTATTACATATGTGACAATGGATATGCCAATGTAGATGGATTCTTGACTCCGTACAGACGAGTACGCTATCACAGGGATGCTTGGGGAAACCGTGCACATGGGCCACATAATTATAAGGAGTTATTTAACTTCAGACACTCTCAAGCCCGAAACATAATCGAAAGAGCATTCGGTTTGTTGAAAAGAAGATGGGCCATACTTCGAAGTCCTTCGTTCTATCCACTACAAACACAAAACCGAATCATAATGGTGTGTATGTTGTTGCACAACTTCATAAGGTCTGAGATGCCCGACGATCCAATTGACGAAGTGAACGATGATGTAGTCAGTCCGGACAATGAGATACAAGATGATTTCATCAGTACCTTAGAATCGTCGGACGATTGGGATAATTGGAGGGAGAACCTTGCAATGTCTATGTGGATGAATTTGAACTAAATATTTCTGTTTGTGTACTTATGTCGTTAAAATTTTTTTGTCGATGTACTTGTGTCATTTGATGTTATTTATTTTTAAATCGACAGCAGTTGAATGCATTAAATGCTATGTTGTTTGAATTTAATCTACCCTTTCTCCTTTTTGTTTTCTTTTATTACCAAATGTTATTTTAAGTAATTGAACTACTTTTAATTGCTTAACCAGTGTGTTGTATTATTACCAGGAATAAAGACAACGGCAGTGAAAACATCCACATTATGGATAGTCGAGCAATTTCCGAGAGCTTTGTTAGGAAAGCACAAAAAGCTGATAAGACCAGACGGAGTTGGAGTGAACGTGAAGAAGAGTTTCTGATACAAGCACTGAAAGAGGCCTCAGTGGAAGGTTGGAAGAGCGGCAATGGATTTCGTCCAGGCTATTTAGCTTTTCTTGAAAATCGAATGAAAGTTACATTCCCGGACACAAACTTACGCGGCAACCCACATATTAACTCTAAAGTTCATGTGTGGAAGAAGTTGTACGGATCGTTGGTGACACTACTAAGTAAAAGTGGAGTAGGCTGGAACGAGATGGAGAAGACAATCGAAGCTTCCAGCGACATGTGGGATGCACTAATTAAGGTATTTTCTGCTTCGAGAATTGTTTTACTTTTGTTCTTCAAACAGTTACACAAAGGTCGGTAATCTGTTTGATTAAAACTCGTAGGCAGACAACAATGCACGGTCAATGAGACACAAGAGGTGGCCCTATTATCATGATTGGTGCGAAATCTTTGGTAATGATAGGGCTACCGGAGACAAAGCGGAACATTTTGCTGCGGCAGTTCAAGAGGTTCTTACGATGACACCTGAAGTGCCTAACAATATAGGTATGAGCCTGGAGGAAATATTTTCTGTTCACGAGGGAGCTGATGAGTCAATGTATGTATCAGTCACACCGTCGTCGCGACCGACATCGGATGCGAAAACAAAAGGTAAGAAACGGAAAAATGTAGAGGATTCTGACGATGCGATAGTGCAAGCCATAAATAATTTCGCCAACATCACCAAAGATACAATGAAGGACCTTTTCAAACAATTGGGAAGACAAAAAGAAGAAGAAGAAGAGAAGATGCACAATGACCAAGACAATGTGTTAAAGGTGATGGAAACTATTCCCGAGTTGAACGAAGACGAGAAAGTAATTGTTACTGAGTTGTTGGTGGACAACCATGCGAAATTATCACTGTTCTTGCGCTTGGGTCATTCAGGAAGGTTGAGCTTAGCGAGACGGTTGCTAAGAGGAGGGTGACGTTCTGCCACGTCGTGCGACACTTTGAGGGTAACATTAACTCATGATGTGTACTTATTTTGTATAAGTGTTGAACTTACTAGCATCAAGACATTTGGTTGAACTTTGCTGCCTCAAAGTCATCTGTGTGGATGGACTTGAATTGTTGGATTTTGATTTTGTAACAAGTTGCTAGTCTTGTACAACAAAGCTTTAACAATTATGTGCTTCCATTTGATTTAATTTTCTTTGGACATGGAGGTTTTTAAAATTTATTCTCAAGAACTAGTGGTAAATTTCACGTATGAACGATGAGTCTTACACATTTAAGATATGTTAATTTAAGCTTTCAATTTGGTAAACGTCGTTTTCCAATTACAACAGGCAATGAGATGTATACCGGAAATAAACTTTACTACAGTAATGTTTTTTCCTTTCTGAAAAAAAAAATATGGACGAAACCACAAAGTCGAAGGGATTCAAATTTGTTAAACACAATAACATATCACGTACAGGTACAGATCATCATTTCATTACACCGCCACATCAAAATAAGGAAATAGTCTTGCCCACATACACGTCTAGTAAATATACAACTGCAAGACATTGCAACATAAGCAAAAGGGTGGTGGCAAGACCACATTTCTTACTGAAGAAACTAACATGTTTACCCGCTTGACTCCCCTGAAGTGTCGATGACAACAACCGGTACACAACTATCTTCTCCAGCTCGCTTCTTGATCACACCAGTCTCTGCAACACAGCCACGCTTCTTGGTTGTCAAATGCTTCATTTGTTCTTCGTAGTACGTGTTAGCCACATGGTCGAACGACTTTTTCCTGGCTGCTGTTCTCTTCAGGGAAATTGAAGCAGAGAAACCGAGATCAGTTATTGTCTTGGATGGTGCTGGTCGTTTATCATCACCATTGTCTTCTTCATCGGATACCAGGGAAACCAGTGGTACCACATACTTGCTGGTGACAGAATCTTGAGAAGGAGAAGGGAAAGTCACAGACATCTTCCGCCTCAAGCAAAACGTGTTGTGTTTAGTGAAAACAATTGCACAAATAAATAGAAACAAAAGAATGCACTTAAGTATAACAGAGAGTGCATTTAATGCACACTTCTACCACAAATAAATGCCAGATCGTGTGAGATATTACAATTGAATTGGTAAGCTCTTGTAGGCATTGTAGGTCAACCACTACACATAGACATGCAGTTGTATTCAGTATATTTCCTTCGCAGTTAATGGAAAACAAATGGGCCCGAGAATTAAAATTATTACACATTAAAGCATTCAAAAAATACCCCATTTGTAGAACTAGTTGTTGTAATATAAAAAAGAGAAATGTCCATACAACAAATTAAACTTTCTGTACATTCTCATATGTCGAGAAGCAAACAGAACATGTAAAAGAATTTAAGAATATTAACCTTATTGCCATGTGCATGCCGCGATGTGGAAGGTTCAATTAACTTTGAAGCCCAATAAAGAAGCACCACTGAACCACCTGCATGCAACTTAATCAATTGACATTAATCGTCCTCTTCCCTACGGCCATTGAAGTGATAGTAGTTGTTAGATTCAATATCTGACGCATCTTAAAATGAAGGAAAAACTTCTGAAAATGTGATAAAGACGTTCTTACAGTCATCTGAGCGTTGCTTCACTGCAGGCCGTGTACATGGGCTTACAAATAAAACACCACAGAAAAACGTAGCTACAAATAAAAATGTAATGCTGCCAATACATTCTAAATTATATATTTCTGTAACATCTTCAATAACAACAAAGTTAAGTCTTACACCTACTTGCATACAAGCAGCCAAAAATTACAACACCAAATGTTTTTTTTTTTGTGGGGTTACAAAAAAGCAACAACGACAGAACGACTTATATGATATCACACACCAACTTCCACTACATTTCCCACAAAAATAATTCATACTACATGAATAAACAAACAACATTTTACTTACTTAGAAATTACAATAACAAGCACTAAAAACATCAATACACACAATATTGAGCAGATGAAACCAAAGCAACAGCAAACATGTTCGACAGATAAAGGTGTGTGCTCCACTGCATCATTTGATGGAGCTGATGTGGTGGATGCCGTAACAGAATTGGTGTGCACGTGTTGTTCCGGCTCAACTGTATCGGCATTCTCAAAGTAAAGGACTGTGAAGAACAAGATGCATTGTATGATTCTGAGTGGCGACGCTTTAAAAAGAGGGAAGTAGGCTTTTGTGACCAATTTGAACCCATCTCAACTTTCGAAGATGGTTCATTGTTCGAAGAAACTTTTTTATACTCATCGTACCAAAAAAATCGGTTACGATGTTTCAAACCGGCTGGACAGATAAAGTAATAGTGGCCGGGTCGTGTTGAATGTGGACCAGCTTCACGTAGTAACATAAACCCATTGCCACACTCGCACTGTGGGGGTGTCTTCACATCCATGAAAGCTATGCTAAAGGGTCATTCAATTATTTTCTTAAATGAGATTCGTAGGTACAGATATCTGTTAAAAAAAAATTTGCGACCGAATTGATTATTCCTCAACAAATGAAACTTCAAAAAAACAATAACTTTGTAAAATTGCTTCGCTCTTAAACGGAGAAGATGACAATGACATCAATAAACACAGAAAACAACAACAGTACAAGTTGATAATCATGTACCAAAAACAACGATACCAGCTGCAACCCATCTAAGTTCTTGTACACTGGTTAAATTATAGGTCGACGTTTTTGCAGAATAAATGTAAGGAACTCAAAAAACGTTTGCACAACAAAAAAATACTTAATTTTCAAAGAAATACTCACAGTGACTTGCGATAAGATGGTTGTAGCACGATTCTCCTCCCGCGTAATACGTCCTCACATAAAGATTATTGCCATTTAGCACGATGAACTACCTGCAGAACCGAATTCATATCCTTCGGTTGTCGGATTCACACTAAACACAGCTACATCCACAAAATTTTGGAAACAAATGCGAAGTTCAATGAAAGGTGTTGACGGCTAGGGTTTTCTTCAGACACTATGCGAAGGATTCGTGGTGGGTGTTTGAAAAAAGTAGGTGTGAAATTATAAATTGTATTAATGTATCAATGGGTATTTTTGGTATTTCAAATTGCCTAACTTTTCGAGTCACACACTTTAAAAAAGTCACCGAACACAAAATCTAATTTTAGCAAACCACACTAATCTTGGTCTATCATATACTTAATCATTATGTATTAATCATTTCATTAATCATATCATCTCAACCAAACGATGCCTCAAAGTTTTACACTTTGAATAATGAATAGCTAACTTCCTAAAGTTGAGATGATAAGGTGAAACTCTTGGCATGATAATAAGGTTATTAAAAGGTAAGAATCTATGTTTTATATTATTTAATCATTATTTATTGTTTATGTTATATTTATTTCTTTAAGCATTTTTATACCCTACTTATAGGTGGGAGTTTTGATTTATTGTTGCTATATGTTACACTAAATTCTTGGAACCATTTAAATGTTAGTTTGGCATTATCAACCATTTAAAGTGGATGCCTTGATTTATTATATATAAATATATTATAATATTAAATTTTTGGAACCATTTAAATGTTAGTTTGGTTTTACCAACCATTTAACTTGGATTCCTTGATTTATTATATATGAATATATCATAGTATTAATTTATTGGTACCATTTAAATGTTTGTTTGGTTTTACCAACCATTTAAAGTGGGAACCTTGATTTAGTGTTTACAAATATATATAGCACAATAAATACTTGACCACATTTATAAGTTTTGGTATATATTATATACTTATAAGATAATAATTTATAACATAATATAAATATGATTATTTAATATATTGGAACCATTTTATTAAGTGGATTTCAATATTGTTCGTTAATGTTAACTTTATTAAAATACCAAGAGTGGATCCTTTAATCTCAACTACTTAAATTAAAATTTGAACAATTAAAATTTACCCATTAAAGATTCAAACAATTAAAATTAAAAAGAAACAAAAACAAAAACAAAACAAAAAGACATTGTAGTGGACTTGTAATTACCTTAGCTTCCCTGTGGATACGATATCGGACTCACCGAATTATACTACTTGTGGACAACCTGCTCTTGGGAGTGCAACAATCAAAGTGACAACACTTCCAACGCCCCGTTCAGTGTTCCCACGATCACCGCGTCTGCCACCGGATTCTCACTCCGTATGCGAAAATTGACTTTGTGCAGAAGCTACAACCGAATATTTTGATAATCAATAGAGTTGCGGGTGTTTTATTTTATTTGTATCGGAAGAAAAAGAAACTGACGATAGGGTTGATAATTTTTTTAAGTTGAAGAAGAAGCAACAACCATCTTGATTTTTAATTTTCCAGTCCGAGAGAAAGAGCTGTCTGATTGTTCTGTTTGAGAGAAAGGGATTGGTTTGAGTTGAGAAGAGCGTGAATTGATGAGGGGTAAAAGGAAAACACAATCTATAATTGAAAAGGGGAAAGTGATTTGGGAAGGGAAAATAGAAGACGTGGGTGGGAACAGGGGCAATTTTGGGTAATTATAAAACAGACCAGGGGCAATTTTGGGTAAATAGAAAACAGACCAAGACACCGTCAGTTTCTATGTGGTGCTTGAACTTAATAAATAGTAAAAGATTTAAAATGCCCCATCCTTAACTTAAAAATAAAATACCACATAAAAATATTTGTCAACATCGTCACCGGTCTCTTTTCCTCGATCATGCGACGAATAATCGCCTGAAACATGAACTCAAGAAAATATTTTATCCCGCATCACATAAAAATAAATAATTTAAAATAATGAAATTTCATAAAACATGTGTAGCTAAGCTCATTTTAAAATTAAATAAATGATTTAACAATTAAATAAATGTATGGGTTTTACGTGTACTGATTTTGGGCTATACATTAATGGACGGTCACCATGAGTTCCCTCAATAATATGAGCCGAAATCATGGGATTTCCATATTGTTCACATCATCATGTTAATGGATGTCACATCTTAACAGCGTCCAGGGCTCCCCCAATAATATGAGCCGAGCACTAAGCACGGGTAGCGTTCATCATACACTCATTGTCGATAGAAGACATGAAAATTATAAATACCTTTATAATTCTCCTTTTCGGGCTTGATATTAATTTTGAATCTTATTCAAAATGAGGGTTTTTAATTTTGAAAGATCTCATCAGTAATTTTATTTAAAAGCTCGCCATGTTTGATCGTATGTTTTCCGAATTCATGCAACTTTGTTATTATCACAATAATAACGCACATACTCATTATTTATAACATATCATGCATATATATTATAAACAGTAAACCTAACAAGGATGATCAATCGCCCCAACATTAATGGCCCGTATGAGCCAAACACGGGCCTAGGTCCAATCCTAGGGAATGCATGGGATGCAAATGCATAATTACATAAGCTTCCAATATTTAAATGTCTTCGATCTTCATAATCATCAAGGCTCACCATCTTCTAATCTTGATCTTTCACTATACTAATATTTACAAATAAATATTCATGGCAAATAGGGATACATCTCATGGGGTGGCAACGGGTCATAACCAAGACCACTTATAAATTGATAATTATTACAATCATTCAACATAAAATATCCTAGCATACACCTAGCAAATTGGACTTGGGCTTTTGATTATCCTTCATGCATAATATCACATATCATACACCACCAATTAATTATCGCAATAATCAATTGATCCAATATTATATATCTTGATCCAATCCCTAACCGCCACGATTATAAATTAAATCAACAAAATAAACAAACTCATTTGTTAACTTTCTAATTAATTTATTTATAATCGAATTTCTTGTAAATCACAATTTACTATAAATAATTAAAAGTCCAACTTCAATTATTTATTTTATGAGAAAACATATATAAATTTTGTAGATTTAAATTTAAGGGCCCAATAAGACATTTTTTACCAAAAATATTTTGGCTCATTTAAATTTCACAAATTATGTTAGCCACCTAATGACCCAACAACTCAAGGCCAATGACATTTTGATATCCCAAAACACTTTTGAAAACCCTAAACATCATCGTCATTGCCAAAGTTCCGTCGCCGGATTCCAGTCAACAAAAAAAAATTTATTAAAATGAGGGTGGGTTTCATGGGCTGCCCTTGCTGCCCGAAATGGGCAGCAACATGGGGCCGAAAACAGCCCTCTTTTTGACCTTCGATTTTGTTGTAACGATTATCTCATGCGGATAGAAATTGACCTCAATATAATATGATGTATTTGATACAAAAAACAGTAACCTTAACTCTGATACCACTTGAAAGGAGATCGGTTACGGTGCCCGGAAGCGTAACGGAATTTCAAAATCATATTTTTATACAAAAAGAAAACCGAGCACCCCTTTAGTGTGTAGCAAATACCAAAATAAACACAAACATAGGGTGTTTAGAAATTTACCTATCAATCACGAAGATTGATAGTGAGCTCCAACTAAGTTGTAAACAACTTAGCTCTTGAAAGTAGACAATCTACAATCTTCCCCTGAGCACTCCTTGCTCAAATTGAAGAAGCAAAAATGGAGAGAAAAAATGACAAGAAGTTTTGGCCATCGCATGTGGAGAGAAGGGGGCAGAAAATTTTCTTGGTTGTATAAAAAGTTAAATTGTATATGAGAGACATGCCTTATTTATTGAAAAAGTTGTCTCCCAACTCTTCACCTCCCCATGCATGTGTTTGGGTTTGTAACTATTACAAAGCCCATGGACTTTAATTTAAATGTCTCAAAAAAATTTGAGATCAATTAAACCTTAATTGAATTTACTCAAGCCCACTAGTTGAATAATTATTTCTAATTGGGGTCTACAAGACCCAATGTTATTTAATTAATTCAACACTTGAATTAATTTAATTATTTGGACTTTACTAGGTCCACTAGTGTTTAGTTAATTCAACACTTGAATTAATTTAATTTAGTCCATAATAATGTTTATGAAAATCACAATTTTCAAATACATTATTTATTTGAACCATCTTTTAATTTAGGAACACTTCCTCAAATCAAAAGTTATATTTCCCATAATCCTCTTATAGAAGTCATACTTCTATTTTTTTTCTTTGTGCTTATATACTCCTTTATAAGTCGTTCAACACATTGAACTATTTTACTTCTCAAAAGGATCTAGAAAGTTAGCACTTGTGTGGCCTTACTAGTGGGTTTACATCTCAATGTGATTCGGGACTAAACATGTCCTTATATGAGCATACCACAATTGCTCTATTCTTAATTATCAACTCCTTGATAATAAGAACGTCAAAACTCAAGTCTGATAGTACCCAACCAATCATGTTAAACTTCTAGCAGCATTGCTTACATGATTCCCTATGTCGAGGCCCGTATTTCGTATTTATAAATTTGCGGAATTATTTAAAATTTTTCTTTAAAAGTAAATAACATGCCTCATGCTTAAAATATACTAATAAAAAGGTTTAATGTCAAAATAGTAGCGGTAGTGAATATATGTTTCAAAACAACAACTTAAAATAATTCATCGCGATAAAATGTGTTTTTATCATAAAAAAGTAAATGAATTGAAGCATGAGATCCTGGGGTTCCTACTACTGCCGACCCAAGCTAGCTCACTGGTCCTCGCCCTCAGTCCCGACCTCATCAGTACCTACAACAATCAAGTCTAGTGAGTCTAAAGACTCAGCATGCATATATCGTAGATAACAAGTAAATATATCATAAAATCGCATGCGACGTAGAAATATCATATCGTAAAGCGTAACGTGAAAATTGTGTCATGAGTAATTATAAATACGTGCATAACTGAAAATCTTACGTAAAAGATTTGCTTGATAGAGCCCTGTCATAAAATAGCATATCATAATTTTCTGTAGAGATAATGTTCTACGCAAGTGGCCCATAATGTAACATGAATCGTCGGATCAGACTAAACCACAGTATACTGGGCGGTAGAGATCATCACAGCCCTTGGACTGGATATCCGTACCCATACATAAACATGAACCGGTCGTAAGTCACCGGGTGAAGTAATAATCCCATAAGCTGAATCCCATAAGCGTGAGGTGACCACAAGACATATCGCATATATCTCAAAATAAACATTTTCTATTTTTATGCACGTAATATAATTAAAATCATGTTTTTACCAAATGGGTTGGATCGTTCCCAGGCTCACTGCGACCAAATTCTAACATAAGACACATGCAAATAAACTTAACTTGACCAACACTTCATAATCGAACTAAAAACGAGACAATTACGCCTAACAAACTTAGTATCTAACCATGACTCCGTACCAACCCGAACCAACATCGAACCATCATTTAGTCATGATTAAAATACACCTAAAATGATAGAAAATAAATACCAAGTGCTGTCATACACGAAAATTGTGCATGGAGGCCAAAATAATGAAACGCTCTTTCGAGAGTCACTTTGGCACATTGCACCGTAAATTCTCGTACGACTTCTGAACTTAACCAAATCACAAACGGCCAAAAACATGACCTTTCTAACTCAATAAGGTACTGTCCCGTCAAAGGCCATAGGCTAAAGCCAACTGATAACTCGAAACAAGCCTCTGAACCGAAGGCAAAGTTGCTGTCAAAAAATGCAGCAGCAGCTGTTATGCTTCCTTGCTTCGTTTACGAGGCTATTGGCCATTGGGGCTTGAACCACCAACCAGAGTCTCTTACCATCATCCTAAGGCATGGCTTGGATCATGGCTAATGGCTACAAGCCAACCACAAACCAAGCAAATCCATAGGACAACTCCAAGCTCCACCCGAGAACACCATGCGCTGTACGTGGGGGGTGTTGCTTTGATTTTGCTGTTATTTTTAACTCCAGTGGCCATATGATTGACCATGATCTAGACATCATGAGGTATTGTATGAACCATGGCTCAGGGCTAGAAGCCAACCAAGATCCACCCAACACCATAAAAGTCGAAACTACTCACACAAAAACAGAAATAAAACCGAAGGGGGCTGTCTTGTGTTGTTTGTTTTAAACCCGATGGGACCATGAACCAAGCCATGAAAGGCCATCTTGGTCACGTCCTAGACATGATAAGGAAGGTTTCAAACCATTGTTACAGGCCCAAAATCCAACCAAGATTCGAACCTCAACTTAGACAACCAAACCAGGAAATCGAGACTCAAACTGCACTGGGGGGGGGGGAGTTGCTGTAGTTTCTTGATCCAGCGAGTAGGGGCTTGAACTAATGGACCAACATGATCCTAACAGACTCTAGTACATGCCTAGATGCAGCCTTGGGTGTTTGGAAGCGAGCCAAACCCTGAAACAACAAAACAGTACCAAACGTGAAGCAACAAGGGGAGCCGAAAATTCTGCACAGATTTTATTTGAACATTGCTATCAAGTTTCGGTTTTTGGATGATAAAATCATGAGAAAATATGGTTTAAAAATATGTATATGACTTGATTGAAGAGAAAAGAATGATATAGGCATGTCTGAAAATTTTCGTTTGAAAAGAAAACAAACTAGATGACGAAACGGCGCTGCGGAGACGGAGCCCTTTTTCTTTTCTACTATTCTCTCTTGTTTTTCCTTGATGGCTCACGATTTTTTTTGGTGAGGTTTTTCTCCTGGGGTGGCCGAATTCTACAAATAAAATGGAGGGAAGTATTGCTTAATTATTGAATTTTATCTCCTAAAAGTTTTAAACACTAATTATGTATTTTAGTGAATTAATAAATTAATTTAGGATAGACATTATCTTGCATGCATGGCTAAATCTTTAAAATAAATTACTAACATGTTAAGTTACAATTTTTTAAATAAAATAAGCCTAGATTAACTTATCTCAATTGGTCATACATTTTGATTTAGGCTTTTAATTAAATTATTAGACATAAAAGAATTTATTTAATACTTATCTCTAATTAATTAAATAAATTCTTAAACCTTCTTTTACGTTAAAATAACTTATTCTTTTTCTTAAATTAAATTTATGAATATTTTCTTATCATTAAAATTTTATCTCAATACTCCGACTCCAGTCCGGCCTTGCTTATTTATCCGAAGAGATAAAACTAAACTACTGCGTAAAATAAATAATCATAACTCAACAATTTTAAAAAAATGAATTAAAACCCTCATGCATAAAAAGATCATTTTAATTTAAATAATAGTAAGTATGCATGGCTTATACGTAGTTTGCTTTATCGGGTTCTACACCCTAGGTATCAAATGATAGTGCTTGCAAGAACCATTCTATTATGGTTAGCGTACAGTACGGTCCTTTCATCTCGTACATCCCGATCGATTCGACAACTATTGGCATATCGAGAGTTGCCAAAGAATCGATACTATGTGTCATATCGTAGTTACATCGATGGTGTAATCTAAGAAACCCCTTTCTTAATTACCACTAACACTCTGATCAGATATTTCAAACTACATACACAAGAGATCACATAGGATATCCATACCCGAAGGTAAGCGGTGAATCCCTGACTACAATGCATAGACTCCTATATGTTTCGACGAAACACCCAACCTTGCCACCTGATGACCCCATATGAGTCGGTAAACAAGTCAAAGTGCAATGCTAGCATATATGTAACGTACCGTACTTTTTACTACTTAAAATTTGCGGAAAAATTAAAAATTTTATTAAATAAATCGTGAACCTTCAGAATTTGATAAAACAACTGTTCATCCTCAAAAATTGTTGCAACAAAAGAATCTCAAAATAAAGACTGCCAAAATTATTTGCTTGAACATCAAACAATGACATAAAATCAGAGTATTTGAACATTTCAAATATCATTAAAAACATGGGCGGTCCTCGGTTTTAGCCTCCTACTCAGTCCAAGCCAGCTCCTTGGTCCCCACCCCTTGTCTCCTCAACATAATCCTCACCTGCCTCGATCAAGTCTAGTACGTCTAAAGACTCAACATGTATAAACTGGAAGTAACGAGTAATACGTAATAAAATCACATGCAACTTCAAAATAGAGGGTACATACTGAAACTTGAACTTGCATGAGAAAGCTTGAACTAACATACATAAAATAGACATGCCATAACGTAAAAACTTTTCTTAAACATGCTTGCATACTTGTACATACTTGAACTTACATATAACATCATAATTTTGCGTAGAGGCATGTTTCAAAGCAAGTGACCCATAACATAAATCTCCTAATCAGAATAAACCACAGCACTGGGCTGACAAGGAAAAATCTGCTGCCACATACATGAGATCCCCGTTCATAATTTAACAGGCGGATTGGTCCCCGTTAATAATTTAACGCTTTCCAATCCTGATCTAAACCAGTTCATAATTTAACGGGGTGGATTGGTCTCTGGTCATAATTTACCGCTTTCCAATCCCATACGTAATTTGGTCAAAAGACATTTAGCATACCTCAAAAACTTGAAAATATTTTCTTTGCACGTCGAACATACTTACTTTGCGTTGAGGGATTCGTTGGATCTCACTTGGGGCCGCTGCTGCACATACTAACATGAATTTAAATACTTAACTTGCATAACTTAAACGTAATAATCATGCTTACACACAAGCTCATTCATTTCCTTAGGACGTTCTAAAATTCGCGTGACTCGGCCTTGTTAATCATTGCACTAAACCAAGACATCATCTTAAAGCATTCAATAAATTTACCAATATGTGAAGTACACGGACCCCGTGCTTGGGTCCGGGTAAGGGTCCGTGTACGTTCGCAAAAGAAATGCTCGAAAAGAAGGAAGGACACGGACCCCGTGCTAGGGTCCGTCTAGAGGTCCGTGTAGGCACTGGAAAATGGTACTTCAAAGAAAACAAAGGCACGGACCCCGTGCCCTGGTCCGTGTACGGGTCCGTGTTGACTCGCAAAAATGACATCAAGAAGAAAACAAAGGCACGGACCCCGTGCCTGGGTCCGTGTACCTGCGGTATGCGTAAACCAACGGGAAGTTTCTTAGACAGTGCGTATTCTCCCAATTAACATATAATGGACCAAGATTCAATACTTTGAGACTCATCCTATGACACCATAACATTGAACCAAACTCGTACAAACACCCCAAAGCAACGATGTCCACTCTACGACACATACAATTCATAAACACGGCAATTGACACCGAATCGTTTCCTACGATTTCTAATGAGTTTGAGTGCCTATCAACATAACCAACAATCCAAATGCCAAACCGACATCATACTAAGCATACCTAGACGCAGCAATGATAACCCGTCGATCCCCAACGAAGCCTGCAACAATAAAACTTCAAGAATGCATCAATACATAATTTTCTGAAAAACGTAGTTTGAGCTGTCCCACAAAAAACACCATAACTCCCTCAATTTTTATCCAAATATTTTGAATTTACCGTCAAATCAAAGGTATCAAAAAGTTCTACAATTTTTGTGTTGAAAGTTTTCACATAATCACGTTTGAAAAGTCACAGTATTTAAAAAGACAGCAAAAACGTGATTTTAGATTCAAAAATGGTTTCAAAATTTATCCAACCATATTTGCTCAAACTTCTACACAATATTCGCATGGTTTTCATACAAAATACATCGCAACACATACTATGACATGATCGACGCAGGAAAAACAGAATATAAGTGCTTTTTGATATTTGAAAATACCGTAACGACAATACCGAAGCGAAGGTGGCGCGAGGATTGATCCGGGACAAACGTGGCGCTAAAATCTTTGAAGAAAACACATGAAAATTTGCTGGAAGATGGAGAGGGAAGGGGCGGCTGCTTTAGACACGAAGAACCCTAGTTTTCTCTCTTTAAAAATCTGAAATAAGATGTGTTGGGTGTATTGTGTGTTTTGGTGTGTGTAAAAACGTGTAAGTGTGTGTGAGTGTGTGTAACGTGTGTGTAGGTTTTTAATTAGGAGAAATCTTGCTAAATTAACTAACTAAAATGATAATAAAAGGTTAACCCACACCAATTTCATAAAATTTTCCTTTTTAACAAAATAAATGCACTAGGTCAACTTTAAAAGTTTTAAAATTCTAAAATTCACCTAATAATTAAATTAGACTTTAAAATGCTTAAACTTAATAAATTAATTAAAATTCCCCAACCTCAACTTAAAATAAAATACCACATTTTAAATTGCAAAAATCGTCACCGGTCTTTTCCTTCGATCCCGCATCGAATAATCGCCTGGACATGAAACTTGAAAAATATTTTAACGAGCATCACATAAACATGAATAATTTAAAATAATGCATTTAAATAAATCATGAATGGCTAAAAACTCATTTTAAACTTAAATAAATAATTTAACAATTAAATAAATGCATGGGTTATACGTGTACTGAATTTGGGCTCTACAGTTCCTCCCCCACTTATATAAATTTCGTCCTCAAAATTAAATCTTACCAAACAACTCCGGGTAGCGAATTATTATATCTGCCTCGGACTCCCAAGTGGCCTCCTCCACTGATTGGTTCAGCCACCGGACTTTGATCAACTTGGTCACCTTGTTCCAAAGACTACGCTCCTGTCTGTCTAGGATTTGGACAGGTCTCTCCTCGTAAGACATGTCTGGAGCCAACTGTAACGGTTCATAGATCAATACGTGCGAAGGATTAGCTAGGTACTTCCCAGCATTGAGACGCGGAACACATTGTGTACCCCGGCCAGATTCGGCGGAAGGGCTACACGATAGGCTAGTGTCCCAACTCTGTCCAGAATCTCGAAAGGTCCAATGAATCACGGACTCAGCTTGCCTCTTTTCCCAAATCTCATAACAGCCTTCATAGGCGCTATTTTTACAAAAAAGTTATCACCTACGGCAAACTCGAGATCCCTCCTTCTCTTGTCAGCATTGCTCTTTTGGCGACTCTGGGCGGTCTTCATCCTGTCTCGAATCTTGACCACCACATCTGTAGTCTGCTGAACTATTTCCGGGCCAAGTTCTGCTCTTTCACCGACTTCATCCCAATGAATCGGTGATCTGCACTTCTTTCCATACAATGCCTCATAGGGAGCCATACCTATAGATGCTTGAAAACTGTTGTTGTATGTAAACTCCACTAAAGATAGCTTAGATTCCCAACTCCCCTGAAAATCGATCATACAGGCTCTCCACAAATCCTCTAATATCTGGATCACACTCTCAAACTGGCCATCTGTTTGCGGGTGAAAAGTTGTACTAAATTGCAGCTTCGTCCCCATGGCTGCATGTAGGCTCTTCCAGAAGGACGATGTAAACCTCGGGTCCCTGTCGGACACAATAGAAACTGTTATTCCGTTCAATCGAACTATCTCCGTGATATAAAGCTCCGCATACTGCGTCATGGAGAAATACATCTTCACTGGCAAGAAGTGCGCTGACTTAGTGAGTCGATCCACTGTAACCCAAATGGCATTAAAACTTCTGACTGATCTTGGCAACCCAACAACGAAGTCCATGGTAATATTCTCCCATTTTCACTCTAGGATCGGGAGCGGCTTAAGCATTTCTTCTTGCCTCTGGTGTTCTGCTTTCACCTGTTGACAAGTGAGGCATTCAGACACAAACCGACGGATGTCTCTCTTCATACCTAGCCACCAATACAAGATCAGCAAGTCCTTGTACATTTTGGTACCTCCTGGGTGAATGGATTACGGAGATGCATGTGCCTCTGTCAAAATATCCTCTCTGATCGAATCAACACCAGGCACCCACATTCTACCTCTGTATCTCACAATACCATCAGACGCTGTGTAGAGTACACTGCCCTTGGACTCATCTTTCAGCCTCCATTTCTGCAACTGCTCATCTCAAGGCTGTCCTCTACGGATTCGGTCTAGCAAATCGGATTTGACTGTCAGATTAGATAGTCTGGGAGCTCTGCCCTTGGGATAAACCTCTAACCCAAACCTCTGAATCTCAGACTGAAGAGATCTCTGTACTGACAACTGTGCTATGACTGCAACCTTCCGGCTCAATGCATCTGCCACAACGTTAGCTTTCCCTGGATGATAGCTAATTTCGCAATCATAGTCTTTTACCAATTCCAACCACAATCTCTGTCTCATATTCAATTCTTTCTGCGTGAAGAAATACTTGAGACTCTTGTGATTGGTGAATATCTGACATTTCTCGCCGTACAAGTAGTGTCTCCAAATTTTCAATGCAAATATAATGGCTGTTAACTCAAGATCATGAGTCGGGTAGTTCTTCTCATGTACCTTCAACTGCCTGGACGCATAAGCTATAACCCGGCTATGCTGCATCAACACTGAGCCTAACCCGAGCTTGGATGCATCGGTGTATAACACAAAATCTCCTTGCGCTGATGGCATGCCTAACACCGGCGCTAAAATAAGAGCTCGCTTTAAAGTATCAAAGCTTTTCTGACAATCACCACTCCATACGAACTTTGCATTCTTCTTTGTCAGTGAAGTGAGTGGCACTGCTATCGAAGAAAACCCTTGAATAAATTTCTTGTAGTAGCCTGCTAGGCATACGAAACTGCGAATCTCAGATGCATTCTTCGGCTCAACCCATTATTTGACTGCTGCTACCTTGGCTGGATCTACCTCAATACCACTGCTAGATATTATGTGACCCAAAAATGCTACCTTCTCCAACCAGAATTCACACTTACTGAACTTCGCAAATAACTTGCGACTCTACAAGATTTGTAAAACTGTCCTCAAATGTTGGCTGTGCTCCTCATGAATCTTCGAGTAAATAAGAATATCGTCAATGAATACTATGACGAACTGATCAAGGTAAGGCTGAAATACTCGGTTCATGAGGTCCATGAAAATTACTGGAGCATTCGTCAGTCCAAATGGCATCACTAAGAACTCGTAATGCCCATACCTGGTCCTGAAGGCTGTCTTGTGCACATCCGCATTTTTCACCTTCAGCTGGTGATAAACCCAATCAAAGGTCTATCTTAGAGAACACTGTAGCTCCCTGCAACTGATCGAACAAGTCCTCGATCCTTGGTAAAGGGTATTTATTCTTGGTCGTTACCTTGTTCAACTCTCGGTAATCGATGCAGAACCTCATGCTCCCGTCTTTCTTCTTTACAAAAAGCACTGGCGCGCCCCATGGTGAGAAACTAGAGCGAATAAATTCCTTGTCAAGAAGCTCCTGAATCTGCTGTTTGAGTTCTAGCTTCTCAGCTGGAGCTAATCGGTACGGTGCCTTGCATAAGATCAATGGAAAACTCCACTCTTTATCTGGTGGAAGGCATGTGACGTCTTCAAGAATGACGTCTAGGAAGTCTCTGACTATTCGCACATCTGATATAGATGGAGTGGGTACGTCAGGTGTTGAAACGATTCTGGCCAAGAAAGCCTGACAACCCTTGTGAATAAGTCTCCGTGCCTGCATGCAAGAGATCATGCGAGGGAAACTTCTCCATCTGTCTGGCTCAAAGAGAAACTGCTCCATACCCATAGGTCTTACTAACACTGACCTTTTCTAGAAATCGATGAGAACTCTGTTCTTCGTCAGCCATTCCATTCCCAAGATAATGTCGAATTCTAGCATCGGCAATACTATCAGGTCAACATACACTAGGTGGCCCTGTAGTTCTAGATCAATATCTCTGACCACACTGGTAGCTAACAGTTTTTCCCTTGATGGGACTGTCATCGAATAGTTCACGTCAAGGTCGATGGACTTGATGTCCAAATGACTAGCGAACGACTCTGAGATGAATAAATGAGTGGCCCCGGAATCTATCAAGGCCTAGTAGCTAATCTCATAATGAAAATATTTCCTAAAAGACGTTAGCACAACACAACTTATATCCCCAAAGTTCTATTATTAGCCTTATGCAACAAAATACACCAAAATGCCAACTAGCACTCTAAAAATTCCAAATCAAAAACAAACATGCAAGGCAACAATTTAATATTGTACTGAATTAAATAATTTACCAGTCAACAGTGTAGTGTCTGGTTTCGCCTCCTGTGCATGCATGGCAAACACTCTGCCCTGAGTTGGATGCCTGCACTGCGGGCACTCCTTCAGCATGTGATCACTTGCTCCACATGCCTATCACCCACAGACAGATGGTCAGTCCGAAAGAACCATTCAAACGCTTGAAGACGGATTACGGGCAGTAGTGATGGATTTCAGAGGTGGTTGGCAAGAATCATTGTCTCTTGTTGAATTCTCTTACAATAATAGTTTTCAGGCAACAATCGGTATGGCACCATTTTAAGCTTTGTATGGAAGAAAGTGTAGATCGCCGATATGTTGGGAAGATGTAGGAGAAAGACAGATGTCAAAACCAGAATTTATTCAAGAAATGAAAGATAAAGTTGAATTGATCAGGAAAATGATGAAAGCAGCCCAGGATCATCAAGCCAGTTATGCTAATAAAAGGCATAGACCTTTAGAGTTCCAAGTGGGCTATTATTTTTTCTTGAAAGTATCACCATTTTGGGGTACTATGAGATTTGGACATAAAGGGAAGTTAGCTCCGCGTTATATTGGTCCATATGTGATTGATGAGAGGATTGGCACATTGACTTATCGTTTGGATTTGCTGCAGAGTTTGTCTTTGATACATAATGTGTTTCATGTATCTATGTTGCGGAAGTATGAGCCAGATCCGTCTCATGTCTTGAATGTCGAGGATGTGAAGTTGGACAGTTTCCTTAGCTATGTTGAACATCCAGTGCAAATTTTGGACCGCAAGGAAAGACAGCTCAGGAGCAAGACAATTCCATTGGTTTTGGTATAGTGGATTAGACATGGAAGAGAAGAATCTACGTGCGAATTAGAGGCAAAGATGCGTCAAGAATGGCCTCATTTGTTTGAGAATGTAATGAATTACGCGATGTATTCTGAATTTACTATGTATTATCAGTTGTAATGTTGTGGATATCAGTGTTGTATTTGTTAGATTTCGAGGACGAAATCTTTTATTAGTGGGAGAGAATGTGAGGCCCAATAAGTAAGCCCAGCCCATTTCCCATTTTATTTAATAAAATCCAACCCACTTGATAGAAAAATCAGATCGCTCAAAATCCAGAAGTTCTTCCCCAGCCCTGCATCCCAGCTCCTTCCTTCTGTTTTCTGCTTTCTTCGCGTAGTGTCTCTAGCGGCCTGAATTATAGTGCAACAGGTTAGAAATTTTCTTCCTCCATTCTATTAGAGTCTTTCATGCCATGAATCGAAAGTTATTGAGTTCGATTGGCTTGTTTTTCCAGCATCAGTGCGTGTAATCAATGTTTCGGTTTAGGTAAGGTTTTGGCTTCGATTAATGGTTGTTCTCGGTGGATTACTTTGTAAAAGTGAAGTATTAAGTTTTTCCCCTATTTTTCAGCTTGTTTTTCAGATCAAGAACAGTGTTTCCAGCGGGCCATCTTCGCGAGGTCACCATTGTGTGTTTAAGCTTCATTTCTTGAGGTATTAAGCTTGAAATTCCTGAATTTTGTAATGCCCGAGATTTTTATCCTGTTAATCTGAGCCGATTTATTGATTCATTGATATGATTATAGATAGAGAACGTAGAACTTGGATTGGAGTTATTGAGTTGTAATTATGTGCAATTATTTTGTGTGAGACCCGAAGGTCTCGCGCATATGCGCCGGTGATGGTCGCGCACATGCGCGAGACGTGCAGATCAAAGGAGGAGCCATGTGTACTTTACATGCAATATAAAGGTTACCAAAGTTATTCTTCTTCAACATTTCATCCGAGTAGCTCTGAGAATTCTTCAGCTTCTTCAGCTCGTAACAATTTGGTGATGCACAATCCGTTTATCCGAATTTCGATCTGAATACAATTTTGTGATCCTCTCATTAAGGGTTATCAAAGGATGTAAGTATCTTTTAGTTTCCAGCATGTTTCGAAATATATATGTTTGAGGAATTATGATTTTAGTAGGGATTTATGTTCTTGAGTAGCTAGAGATCATAACGCCGTAAACGGATCGATTATCGGATATCGTATGCAATTTGGATGATATTCCATCATGTATTGACTTGAGTATATACAGATTTCAGTATAGTAGATGTTGCTATGATGAGAATTATGAGTTGTTGGTTAAAGATTATTGATGTTGGATTGACCGGTATCGAAAGATTACGCCGTTATGCCGTCGATTGTTACCGAGATTGAATATGATTTGTATATGAGTGGCTTTGAGTTGTGTCTTGATAGAATGCATCTATACATTGCCATTTCAGATTTGTATTGGCTACTTTGAACTTGAGACTTCGGCTACGAAAGACTGTTCGACACGAAAGGTATAATTCATGTGAACACGGGAAGACATGACTCGATTCAGACTGGATACGAGTTTCCCAAAATCACATACTAGATTCTTAATTATGTTTGATTATGATTATGTCTTGTTTATAGATTTATATTCAAGCATTTGAGATAGGAGTCATTGACAGATTGTCAAACTAGACGTTCGGTGTATCGACGCATAGGAGCAGATCATCTCCGATTGTAGACATTCGATACAGATATGACCGAAGTCTAGGAATAAGACGTACCGCCACCCCGATTGGGAGAGTAGGTGGGAGACTTGTTACGTCTTATTCACACCGGGATCCCTAGACTTAGATATGAGTCGAGTCAAAGAATAAGAGTCGTATTGTTTTATCTGTACTCATTAATGTGTCATAATTACTGAATCATGGATTATGATTTTGTATTTAATTGCATGACATGCATGTATACCATGTTTTATACTGGGATTTGTTCTCACCGGAGTTTCCGGCTGTTGTTGTGTCTGTATGTGTACATAACGACAGGTGGGGCAGGATCAGGGTCGCGAGCAAGATGAGAGATCAAGACATTGTGGTGATTTCGGGCATAGCAGATTACTAGTCGTTTGTACTTGACGTGTACTGGATTTTCTGAACACTAGTAAATGATTGTACTAAAACAGACTTGTATGTGCATTTTGTTTGTTTAATCGAATAAAGAATAGTTCCATGCTTCATTTATACATTTGATTTAATGTTAAAAGCAAAATTTTGACCCACATTTTCTAGCAAAGATCCAACTAATCCCCAAACGAATTGAGTTAGAGCCCGGGTCCCCACAACAGGTGGTATCAGAGCCGTAGGTTCTGTATAGACTGAGATAGAAGAGAGTGAGCGGGGTAGATCGAGTCGTCTTCCTTGCTTATATCATGCTAGCACACGTCATGATTTATTGCTTTCACTATTATCTGTTGTATTGTTATCTGAGTTGATTTCAGCATCTAATTGCAAAGACTGAATCAGAACCGATTCTGGATCAGAGGTATATGATCAGAGGAGGGCTGAGACAGATTGTATAGATTGTGTACTAATCCGTTTGATAATTAGATATGCCTCCTCGAAGAATACCACAACCAGCCGCAGGTCAAGTGCCAGAACAGGGTAGTACGTCAGGTACTCAGATGGACGTTACTGCAACACCGATGGAGACTTTATTGAAGAGGTTTCAGTCATTTCATCCTCCGACCTTGAAGGGTACTGAGACTGCAGTGGATTGTGAGAGTTGGCTAGACGATATAGAGATGCTGTTTGAATCTCTTGCCTATACAGATGAAAGAAGAGTGAAATTAATAGGGCATCAGTTGCAAGAAGTGGCGAAGAGTTGGTGGCTTACCACGAAAAGAGCATTGGAGCATCGAGGTATCGATATTACTTGGAAGGTATTTAAAGATGAGTTTTATCAACGTTTCTTTCCAGTGTCGTATCGAAAAGACAAAGGGGCAGAATTTGCAAACTTACGACAGGGGCAGTGGAACATTGAAGAATATGTTGCCAAGTTTTCTTCCTTGCTCCGATTTGCGCCACATGTAGCAGGAAGTGATGAAGCGGTCGCTGATCAGTTCATCAATGGCTTAAACCCTGACGTCTTTACTTTGGTGAACACGGGACGACCCAACACTTTTTCTGATGCATTGAACAGAGCGAAAGGAGCCGAGGCTGGATTGATTCGACAGCGAGGAGCTTCATATAGTGCTCAGAGTCAGAGACCGCCACAGCCCGCCGCCCAGTTTCCACCACCTCCTCCTCGATTTGATAGTGGAAGCAGTAGTAGTGGCAAGAAAGATTTTCTGAAAGCGAGAGGTAGACAGTTTAAGAGATCAGGGAGCAGTTCGTCGAGCTCCAGTGGGTCACGACAGAGAGGTCCTGGCCAGAGTTTAGAGTATACAGGTGTTTATTGCAGTTCTTGTGGAGGCAGACATGCGACAGAGCAGTGTCAAGGTGTGACGGGCCGATGTAATATCTGTAGACAGCAGGGACACTTTGCCAGGGTCTGTCCACAGAGAGGGGCACAGCAAACTCAGAGTGTAGGAGCGTCTGGCTCAGTAGCTCAGCCTGAGAGGCAAGCTTCATCTGTTCACTCCTTTCAGCCGCCACCTGCACAGACCCAATCCCGAGCCAGAGGTGGCCAGACAGTGAGCCAACCTCCCAGACAGCAGGCTCGAGTATTTGCACTGACAGAAGAGCAGGCCCAAGATGCGCCAGATGATGTGATTGCAGGTAACTGTTTTCTTTGCGGTTATCCTGCTTATGTGTTGATAGACACCGGTGCATCTCATACTTTTATATCTGAGCGTTTTTCGTTGATGCATGCTTTACCTGTCGAGTCCTTGTCTGCTGTAGTGGCTATTTCTTCTCCGTTGGGAAGTGGTCTTGTATCTGTGACTTCAGTTAGGCATTGTATACTACAGTTTGAGGGTCACGAGATTGATTTAGATTGCATTGTGCTTGGTTTAGCTGATTTTGATTGTATTGTCGGTATCGATATGTTAACCAAGTACAGAGCCATGGTAGATTGTTTCCAGAAGATTGTTAGATTCAGACCAGAGATGGCTAACGAATGGAAATTCTACGGTAAGGGTTCCAGATCTCGGATTCCCTTAGTATCTGCTCTGACTATGAGTAGATTGTTACAGAAAGGAGCAGAGGGGTTCCTTGTCTATTCAGTAGATCTACTTAAATCGAGCCCGTCATTGGCAGATCTGCCAGTAGTACGTGAATATGCTGATGTATTCCCCGACGAGATTCCAGGGTTACCTCCAGCTCGAGAGGTAGATTTTAGCATAGACCTAGTACCAGGTACGGTTCCTATTTCTCGAGTTCATTATAGAATGGCACCGATCGAGTTGAAAGAATTGAAAGAACAACTTGAAGATTTGTTGGCCAAGGGATATATCAGACCGAGTGTATCTCCTTGGGGCGCACCAGCGTTATTCGTGCGAAAGAAAGACGGTTCGATGAGATTGTGTATCGATTACCGGCAACTGAACAAGGCAACAGTAAAGAACAAGTACCCATTGCCTCGCATCGACGATTTGTTTGATCAATTGCAGGGATCCTCTGTCTATTCCAAGATCGATCTGAGATCTGGCTATCATCAGCTCAGAGTTAGAGATGTTGATATACCGAAGACAGCATTCCGAACCAGGTATGGACATTATGAGTTTATTGTCATGCCTTTTGGTTTAACGAATGCGCCAGCGGTATTTATGAGTCTGATGAACCGTGTCTTTCAGAGGTATCTGGATGAGTTTGTGATTGTTTTTATAGATGATATTTTGGTTTACTCGAGAAATGAGACTGATCATGCTGAGCATTTGAGAATTGTGTTGCAGACGTTAAGAAATGAGCAACTGTATGCTAAACTGTCAAAGTGTGAGTTTTGGCTGAGACAGGTTGTCTTCTTGGGTCATATCATATCTGGAGACGGTATTTCTGTTGATCCGAGTAAAGTGGAAGCTGTGATCAGTTGGCCGAGACCGACTTCTGTGCCAGAGATACGCAGTTTCATGGGTTTAGCAGGGTACTATCGACGATTTATTAAAGATTTCTCCAGTATTGCGAAACCGATTACCCAGTTGACACAGAAGAATACTCCATTTGTGTGGTCTGAAGATTGTGAGTCTAGTTTCTTAGAGTTGAAGAGACGACTAACCAGTGCTCCAGTGTTGACGATACCTTCAGGTACAGGTGATTTCGTTGTATATTGTGATGCATCGCACAGAGGGTTAGGATGTGTTCTTATGCAGCGACAGCATGTTATTGCCTATGCTTCGAGACAGTTGAAGCCACACGAGACTCGATACCCAATTCATGATCTTGAATTGGCGGCTATCGTTTTTGCACTGAAGATATGGCGACACTATCTGTATGGCGAGAAATTTGAGATCTACTCTGATCACAAAAGCCTGAAGTATCTGTTTTCTCAGTCAGAGTTGAATATGAGACAGCGACGATGGCTTGATCTGCTGAAAGACTTTGATTGCGAGATCAAGTACTATCCAGGGAAGTCGAATGCAGCAGCGGATGCTTTGAGTCGAAAGGTATGTTCCTTATCCTTGTCGACGATAGGTGTTTCGAATATGATAGAAGATTGTTGCTTTTCTGGATTAGCATTTGATACAGATAGTAGGCCGTTGCGACTTGCCACTATTCAGTGTGAACCAGAATTGATTGTTCGCATCAAAGAGGCACAAGGAAACGATCAGAGTGTTCAGAAGTCGATTGATATGGTCAGATCAGGACATATTTCTGAGTATCAGGTACGTGATCATGCTTTGTACGTGAATAACAATCTTGTAGTGCCAGATATTTCAGATTTGAAACACCAGATATTATCAGAAGCGCACTGTAGTCGGGTCAGTATTCATCCTGGTGGCAGGAAGATGTACAATGATCTGAAAACACAATTCTGGTGGAAACAGATGAAGACAGATATTGCAGAGTTTGTGTCTAAGTGCTTGAATTGCCATCAGGTGAAGGCCGAGAGAAAGAAGCCCGGAGGGGTACTTCAGAGTTTAGCTATTCCTGAATGGAAATGGGATCACATTTCCATGGATTTCGTCACGAAGTTACCACGATCATCCCGAGGCTGCGATGCGATTTGGGTTGTGATAGATAGATTGACCAAATCTGCATGCTTCATTCCGTACAAGATGACATACAGATATGATCAGATGGCCGAGATATATGTTCGAGAAGTAGTCAGATTACATGGTGTGCCGAAGTCGATCGTATCAGATCGTGATCCACGATTCACTTCACACTTCTGGCATAGTTTGCAGCAGGCTTTAGGTACGACATTACACTTGAGTACTGCTTACCATCCCCAGACAGACGGACAGTCAGAACGGACTATCCAGACTTTAGAAGATATGCTGAGAGCTGTAGTACTAGATTTTGGTACTAGTTGGCAAGATTCACTAGCTCTTTGTGAATTCTCGTACAACAACAGCTATCAAACGAGCATTGAGATGGCACCATTTGAGGCATTATACGGGAAGAAGTGTAGATCTCCGCTGTGTTGGGATGACATCTCAGAGGTACCAGACTTAGGGCCAGATATGATTAGTGAGATGACTGAAAAAGTAAAGATAATTCAGAAGCGAATGAAGACGGCACAAGATAGACAAGCGAAGTACGCGAACATCAGACGTAGACCGTTAGTGTTTGAGCAGGGAGACAGAGTATTCTTAAAGATTTCTCCTTTCAGAGGCGTGGCCAGATTTGGCAAGCGTGGAAAGTTGTCTCCTCGATACGTCGGTCCGTACGAGATTCTTGAAAAGATTGGCGATCGAGCATATCGACTTGCTCTTCCTCCTTCTCTATCAGGGATACATGACGTCTTTCATGTATCGATGTTACGTAGATATATGCCAGACAGTTCTCATGTTATTCAACCTGAAGAAGCAGAGTTAGATCAGACTTCGAGTTACCTCGAAAAGCCGATACAGATTCTTGATCGAAAAGAGAAACAGCTAAGAACAAAGACTATTCCATTAGTGAAAGTTCAGTGGAGTCGTCACGGTATTGAAGAAGCGACTTGGGAAACAGAATCAGAGATGAGACAAAATATCCAGAACTATTTGTATGATGTGAGTATTTATTCAGTCTTGATTATCTTGCTTTTATCACCGCTTTGAATTGATTGCCTGAGATTTCGGGGACGAAATCATATCTTAGAGGGGGAGAAATGTAATGCCCGAGATTTTTATCATGTTAATCTGAGCCGATTTATTGATTCATTGATATGATTATAGATAGAGCACGTCGAATTTGGATTGGAGTTATTGAGTTGTAATTATGTGCAAAGATTTTGTGTGAGACCCGAAGGTCTCGCGCATATGCGCAGCTGGTGGGCGCGCATATGCGCGAGCTGAGTGAGTCAAAGAGATGCCGAGACGAAGGTCTCGCGCATATGCTCGACAAGAGGCGCGCATATGCGCGAGGTGTCCAGTAGCCAAAGAGTTGTCCAGAGAAGTTGGCGCATATGCGCCGAAAGAATGCGCGCATATGCGCCAGCAGCTGAAATGGTCAAGTGCCGAGACAGAGCGTCTCGCGCATATGCGCCGGTGATGGTCGCGCACATGCGCGAGGCGTGCAGATCAAAGGAGGAGCCATGTGTACTTTACATGCAATATAAAGGTTACCAAAGTTATTCTTCTTCAATATTTCATCCGAGGAGCTCTGAGAATTCTTCAGCTTCTTCAGCTCGTAACAATTTGGTGATGCACAATCCGTTTATCCGAATTTCGATCTGAATAAAATTTTGTGATCCTCTCATTAAGGGCTATCAAAGGATGTAAGTATCTTTTAGTTTCCAGCATGTTTCGAAATATATATGTTGGAGGAATTATGATTTTAGTAGGGATTTATGTTCTTGAGTAGCTAGAGATCATAACGCCGTAAACGGATCGATTATCGGATATCGTATGCAATTTGGATGAAATTCCAGCATGTCTTGACTTGAGTATATACAGATTTCAGTATAGTAGATGTTGCTATGATGAGAATTATGAGTTGTTGGTTAAAGATTATTGATGTTGGATTGACCGGTATCGAAAGATTACGCCGTTATGCCGTCGATTGTTACCGAGATTGAATATGATTTGTATATGAGTGGCTTTGAGTTGTGTCTTGATAGAATGCATCTATACATTGCCATTTCAGATTTGTATTGGCCACTTTGAACTTGAGACTTCGGCTACGAAAGATTGTTCGACACGAAAGGTATAATTCATGTGAACACGGGAAGACATGACTCGATTCAGACTGGATACGAGTTTCCCAAAATCACATACTAGATTCTTAATTATGTTTGATTATGATTATGTCTTGTTTATAGATTTATATTCAAGCATTTGAGATAGGAGTCATTGACAGATTGTCAAACTAGACGTTCGGTGTATCGACGCATAGGAGCAGATCATCTCCGATTGTAGACATTCGATACAGATATGACCGAAGTCTAGGAATAAGACGTACCGCCACCCCGATTGGGAGAGTAGGTGGGAGACTTGTTACGTCTTATTCACACCGGGATCCCTAGACTTAGATATGAGTCGAGTCAAAGAATAAGAGTCGTGTTGTTTTATCTGCACTCACTAATGTGTCATAATTACTGAATCATGGATTATGATTTTGTATTTAATTGCATGACATGCATGTATACCATGTTTTATACTGGGATTTGTTCTCACCGGAGTATCCGGCTGTTGTTGTGTCTGTATGTGTACATAACGACAGGTGGGGCAGGATCAGGGTCGCGAGCAAGATGAGAGATCAAGACATTGTGGTGATTTCGGGCATAGCAGATTACTAGTCGTTTGTACTTGACGTGTACTGGATTTTCTGAACACTAGTATATGATTGTACTAAAACAGACTTGTATGTACATTATGTTTGTTTAATCGAATAAAGAATAGTTCCATGCTTCATTTATACATTTGATTTAATGTTAAAAGCAAAATTTTGACCCACATTTTCTAGCAAAGATCCAACTAATCCCCAAACGAATTGAGTTAGAGCCCGGATCCCCACAAATTTGATCGGGTTTTATAGGCTGTCCGGAATTCGATTTTTAATCGCTCCGATATAATTTGTTTTAGTCGGTTAGAATGCTTTATATTGATGTGTATAGTGAATTTATATTGTAGGTTTTATTGTTGGGCGAGTTCATCTGATAGTCCTTAAGAAATTATTTGTGGTATTGTAAGTTGAAGTTGAGGTACGCTCAAACCTATATCATTATGACGTTTATATTGGCGTGTAAGAATATTCGGTGACTGTTGTTTGCTATTATGTGCATGAATGTTTATTCTGTGGCATTCATGCATTAATTGTATTGGCATAATATATTGAGCCTTGATTCCATTGACGGTGATTTATGTTGATTCTTTTGATCTATATTGAGTCATCAGAGGGACGAGTGGGTTAGGATTAGCCACATTCCCAGATGACAAGCTAGGGATGAGCGACTTAGCTACTCGCATTCCCGATGCTACGTGCATGGACGAGCGGCGATTTGATGCTGCATTCCTGGCACGGGTACTGTTAATGATACTATTTGTTTGGACTCTATTTGGTATCCGTTATTCCATTGTTACCATTCATGCATTGCATGTCATTGCGTTTACTTGGTATTATTACATGTCTTTTATATACGTCGTGATTTACTGGTTTGTCGTACTGGGGTCCGACCCCTGTTTTCTTTTTATGTTGTGGTTGTTTTTTATAACATAGCAGGTCATTCCAGGGGATTTGACTCGTCTGGTGGAGCGTCAGCGAGTGGTACACAGTAGTCAGTTGGTTTGTGTCAGAGTTCCCAGATATCTATATATTATACTAGTTTGATACATTTGCCATGGAGATGCCCTGTGTAGCTATATTGTGATGTTTTTATGTTGTTTTGGATTTTATTTGTGGTGTGTTGTGTCTAGTCCTGGCCAGTGCGGCTGTAGGATGTTTGTATGGTTGATTGTGAACTTGAGGTTATTTTCGAGCGTATAATGTTATTGTCGTGTTTTGAAATTTTTGGGATGTTCTACTTATGGAGAGGTCATGCCGAAATTTCTATAGGCCCTAATGAACATTTTAAACTCGTTTTCGCTGTTTACACCTATTAATTCTTGTTGTTTGGTAACTAAATATTAATAAAGAGCACGGGCCCTAACAAAAGATTTGATAACTGGAATTAATAATTGAGAAATACAGTCTCTAGTGGAACGATACTCGTACTCTAGTACATTATGTTATTACTTGACATCGTGCATTTGCGATTATTTCGAGCTTAAATATTATTAATTTTGACCAAAGATTTTACAGTGCAAATTTCGCTCGATCAATGCCGATTCACCAATAGATGTTTGTCACGTGTACTCTTACCTTGACGATGACCTGGGCATGAGATCGTCATCTCTTAAGCTAATATGTTGATATATGTACAAGTGATCTATACATATATGTTTGCAAAAATTGAAATACTACATGGTGAAGTTGTGTCTTTTAAATGATGTATGTTGCTTGTGAGTATACGCTTAAGAAGAAATACTACTGTAGTTGATGGTTTTTTTTTTTTTAAATAGATGTAGTTATACATATATGGTCATATAAGAGTTGGAGATCGCTTATACTTTATCATTGAAATTGTTTTTTGGGTTATTAGATAGTCAAAAATATGGAGAAACTATGTCGAAATTTTTATGTAACCAAAAAGAACATTTCTATTAATGGCATTCTCGTATATTGGATTGTCTCTTATGATATTTGTTTAATAGTTTCTCAAACTCTATTTTTAATTGTGATATTACGTACTATATAGTTAAATATGTCGAAAAGGGTGTTACAGCAATTAACTAATAACAGGGACCCGTACCCTGGTCCGGGGACCCGCACCCCGGTTATCTCCTAAGTCCAGGTACCCGTACCCTGGCTCAATCTCCACTGCTTCTTGTTCTTCCTCCGCAACAAAATGCACTTCCCTTTCCTCAGCCACCTCCCCTGCCTACCTCTCTTTCTTTCCTTTGTCTTCCCTCCTTGCTCTTTTCTGATCCACTCGGACAGTTTTCCCATAGCATTTCCGAGAAGCCCTTAACCTCCCCGACTCGTCCTCATACTGGAAATTTAATTTTCTGATGATAAGTGGAGGCCACATAATTGTTTTTCCTGACCGGGCACACAAGACTGATCGGGACAGCGAGTATGACTCTAGCCCGACTATTTAAGGAGAGAGTGATGATACCCCAGGATGTCCCGGTCCCCCGGGTCATGGATAATGCCCGAGATGTCTCGAGTCAGGGAGCCGGGACATGGAGCCGGGCCATGGATAGTGCCCGGGTCAGGAGGATAGACTATTCCCGGGTCAATAAGACGACGACCCGATTGGAAAACCAGATATCAAGCTGCCCGGGACGTTGAGAGTACGACTTGAAGAATTTGAGAAGAGGCTAGTCAAAAGGCCAAGACACTGAACACCCGGAGCATCGCCTTCTCGGGCCATTGGATGCCTGGGCCCTCAGGTAGTTCCCCGAAAGGTATTTTACTCAGGCCACTTCGATATGAGTGCTGCATTTAATTGCGTCGATAAAGTAGAGTGTGTGCAGCTGACCTATCTGTGACACCAATGCAAGTGGTTGACAAAATCAGATGGGCTGGATATGACTAGTATAAGATTTGACATTTCAGAACAATAGGGTATAATCAGCCGCCCTACTATAATTAATGATCAGCACAAAGAACAAGGTCATTATTACATTCTCACACTATAAATACCAAGTTCCTTCTTTCCATTTATTCATCTATTCAGACATTGAATGCACACATTTATTGTTCATTTACTACTCACCTTCCACACCAATTTCACAACCATCACTTGGTTAAATTTGTTTAAATCTTGAGTCCCTAACTGACTTAAGCATCGGAGTGGTCACGTCGGACATCCTTTCGGCGCCCATTCACGTGGTTACTTTCTTGTTCACAGATCTTCTCGGCTATTCAAGGGAGGACAGTTTCTAATTCGAATATCTTGGCTCTTATTTCCCTCATCATACTGATAGTAGATCCGGTAGAGCACCCGACCCGGCCAATCTATTTCATCCGGATCGCATCACCTGGTTATGGAACTGGTTGCGCTTGTTAAGCACAAAACTATAATCTCCGCTTGTTAAGCACAAAACTATAATCAACTCCAATGTTACGTGTTTATATGTATTGAATTTGTTTGTTTTTATATTGTATAAAAAAAACTCACTAAATATTTCTAAAGTTAATTACTTAAAAAGTTCAACTATTTTTAAAATTATTTAAACGTAACGATGAATAAATTAATAATTTATAAATAAAAGAATTGTTATAAAGAAGATAGTAAGGAATATTCTAACAACATATTGTTTGGCATAAAATATAAGAGAAATTGCACTATTTTGATATAAAAATCTGCGTTAAAATAGAGTTTGATATTGGAATTGGTATTGCGAAGCCACACAAAAGTCATGACGAAATTTTTTTTTTTTTCCTTTTTTTCCGTTCAAAATTGAATTCTATACTAAATAAAACATTGAAATGTATTTTTTTAGTAGTTGGCCTTAAATAAAATGATGATAAATGCTCCCATATAATATCCAAATATTATAACCAAGCATTACTTTCTTGTTTTGAATGGAGTTAGTTTCCCATGCATCATTTGGTCACTCATTAAAACATGTATCTATAATCTTTTCACTAGAGTCGCTCAACAACATTGCCTTGATCCAACAAGAATCCACATCACCAACTTGGCCAAACCTCTAAAGATATTAAACAAACCAAGAATTTTCTAAATTCCCGAACTCTTAAGCACCGATTGAAGGTTGAATTTCAGTAGGCGGTGTTGTTTCCTTGCGTCCAATGCCAACCATCTGTAATGACCTCACAGCAGAACCATCAGTCGACCCAGCTTGAGTCGAGCCATCAATTGCAGCCTTCAACCCTTTTCTTTTCTTGGCTTTCTGTGCCCAACCAACAAGCCCAGCTTGCACGTGCTCGTCAAATATCGATTTCTTGAAATGGGTTCCCATCTGTGTCGCAAAAACAAGAGTGAGTCGAGGCACAATCTCAGTTCCAGATTATAAAATGAAATTATACTGTTGGAGAAAATGTAGAAAAGCTCTTACCTGTGTAACAAGGGCGTAGAGTGGTAGAGTACTGTAGCTGCAGAGTATCTGAATGAACACACTTAAATGACAAAGAAAAGGAATAAGGTTTGGAATGTCAAACATACTTCAGACGCATCACAGAACCAGAAGCCACAAAGTAATAGGAGCCTTTACCCGATAATGAGCCTAGGAACAATGTAGCGGACTTGTCCCATTATACAGGAATCAAAACCAAATTGAACCTAGAGGCAACGAATATTTCGGCGTTTTTTATGTGATAAACAATTTAACTTTCCATCTAAAATTGAGTTCACGAAAATATACGTACCCATATCCAGAAGAAGAAAGCAATCTCAAAAGCATTTTGAAAGAGAATAAAATGAATTAAGAAAAGGACCACATGAGGCCGGCGGAACCAAAAGTGGTCATCGGATGGTTGAACAACCAAATCGCCTTCAATGGCTACGTGTTTCTCAGCTACCTCGTGAGCCAACTGGGATATAATATGCTCTAGTTTGGTCCCAACAGCCAGTAGAAGCTGCAACATAAGCAGTCATGAGTGTGGATTCAATTTGATGTGCTAGTAAGCGTGAATTCCATTAAATGAACCAGAATCAAGGATGCGGTAATATAGTAATCCCTCTGTCCCGTTTTGAACAAGTCATCATTCTGCACTGAAACAAGTTCTAGGGATAGCTGAAATCAAAAGCAAAAACTTTCGATTTTGTTTAAATTTCTACATTCAATTAATCAACACTAGTTGTTGAAAATAGAATGTGCCAAATCATTCGTTTGACAGAAAAGACACCATTTTCAAAAGAAACTTGCCGTTTTAGGAAACAAAATATCATTTGAGGGTGTCCTAAAAAGGTGGGCAGCGAAACAATTGCAATTAGACGGGGAAATTTTATTTTTGTGAACTCTCTGCTTCATGAAAATAAGAGGGAGCTAGTTCTGTAAGCATAAACATAATTACAGAAAATAAGAGTACCACCACAAGCAAGTGGACCAAAGCCACTGAATAAATTCATGAATAAAATAATATGCCAAAGGCACTGCACATTATTCAGAAGGAAATTTTGCAACAAGGTCAATATGGAAGATAAACATATTTTTATGAACTGATATAACTCCTTCCAATTCCTTTCAGAGTTAACATTTGTCAGAGATACTTACTAAGAAAGGAAAAAAAGCAATCCAAAAGTAAGTATGCCAACCTGCAATTCAAAAAACAAATTCATGTTTACCGATCACCACAGTGCCCCTCAAGTTACTATATTTTCAGAGCTAATTAATACAGCAACTTCCACGTCACATTGAAATAAAAATAGCAATGGTTATTAAGAAAACATAAAATATGCATGAATAATTTACCACCATCTGGTGTCGAGAAAGATATTTGAAATGCATACCATTAACATTCAACGACAAGAAGATGACGACAAAAATCCACAAATACCAACTGTAATAAATAAAAAGCATATGTTAGTAGCCAAAGAATGGCGCCTTTGAAAGAAAAACTGAACGCTAAGCATGCCACAGGGTTCAAGGATAGGCACCAACATTACTCGCTCTTTCAGCAATCAAATACCGGGATAGTTAGCAAAATAACCTGTTGAAACCATGTTTTTGAAAACTAACCCAATCAAGTGTATTGAAAACACACAGATGCACTTGAAGATTGTCATTTTTCAAAATTTTAGTTTGATCAAGGTTAATTTTCAAATTTTTCCTCAGATAAATACCTAATACCAACAACAGTCTTAAAGTCTGCTTCAAGAGCACGTATCATGTACTTATGGAAATCAAACTTTGGGTTTCCTCTGCAATGTGTCTGCAACAATATACGAGTACTATGTAAGGAATTAGCAAAAAGATGTACAGAAGAATAAAACATATCCGAGCTCACGAATTGAAGACTAAGAACTTTGGCACAAACCATTATAAAACCAAGTCGGAGAGCAGTATAATCGCTTCTGGTTACAGATCCAAAGAATTGCTTAAAGAAGGAATGCTGAGACATTAACCAAATAAGAAATCAACATTCAGCAATCTCAGGAACGGAAACAGGGAATGCAAGAAGTCAACTAATCAATAAATGGAAAAACATAAAAAAGACGAGAAATCAAGAGTCATCATAATCAGGTGCAGCAATTTCTAGCAGAGTTTTTTCAACATCACATAAATAAATTAAAGAATAATGATTGATACCATAAAATGTGGGAAACATTTATTGAAAAATTTAACTTACCAACCAGCTCAACAAGACTGAATGCCTCCCAAGGCCCAAAAACCGCTTCTTGATGAAATCATGTTGATGGACATTGGTGAACTTCGGCTTCAAAACTGCACATTGCCAAAACCTTTATTCCTTGGCACCGGTATAATTGACCCGAAACCTCACGTTTCACGAATAATCTAGCAGCTTGCTTAAAGTTAGGTAATCGAATGCCAACAGCGTAGATTGCAAATAACCTTTACTCCAGTATACAACAAATTATTTTGCACCAGTTGCAGAATTAAAAAAAAATCAATCACACTATTCACGAGCTCCAAAATTTCTAGGCCACAAAAGTTGGTATTAAATCTTGAGAACAATGAATATATACCTTCTCCAACACTATGATTATCTTTAGCTATAGACACTTCCCAGTGCTTCCATTGCCGTATCTACAAATATTTATATTTTTGAGGAAATATTACGAAAGATAGCATCCATACATATCAAACTTAATGAGAAAGTTACTACCAACCTTAGCCCCTCCAAATACAACAGTGAGAACAGAAAATGTCACATGGACGATTGCTAGAACAAAGATAAATATGTGAAGATGATGCAATGCTTCAAGTGATAACAAAGGAACCTTATTCTGCATAAAGATAATGAAGAATATAATTAGAAAATTTAACAAAGATATTTATGAACAAGAATTCAGAGAGTATGTACCTGTGGTGGTTTACGAAGGTAAGGATGTCTGTACGCATTTATCAACAAAATATGTAGAAAACAACAGTTCAGAAGATTTTGTTTCATAGTACAAGTCGGCTGAGTGCCTGAGAGAATTTTCTTAAAATGAACGAAATAGGGTGGTTCAATTGTTCATTTTTTTCTATGTTACCTCACATTCCGTTACAAGCAGCTAACTACAGTTGATCTCAAATAGGTTCTAATTTGATACATAGAAGTGCTATCAAATTAAATGTCATGACTGAAATGATAATAAACCATGTGACAACTTGAAATTTTACCAAGAAACCATTTTTTTCCAAGCCAATGTAGAAAAATTCTCAACTTTTATACAAAAATGAGAGGATTGCAAAACACGATTGCTGATAGCTAATGATATTACAGTGAAGCTGTTAGAGCACCCTTCCTTTGATTCGATCTCGAGCGGTTACACAATTAGTGAGGAGACTTTGTAGAGAGAGCAGAGAAATTAGAAGAAGACAAGAAGAACAGATAGTGGAGTCAATAATTGTGGTCCTTCTTTTCCTTCATTTTATTGCACTATTTATACTTTGGTACAAGTTTGTTGCTTTAATTGCTTTACAAGTAAAATCGTGTTTTTCTTCTACTCTTTACAAAATTATTTGTTTGCATATACAGTGAGACTTGACATTTCCTTCTATTATTATTTATGGCTAATAAAATCCACCAATTGTCTCGGTGCTCCTTTCATACGCGTTGGCTTTTGTTGGTTCCCACCTTCTAGTATCGTATCATTGCCTTCCTCTTCAAAATTCACCTTGTCCTCAAGGTGGAAATCCGGATATAGTTGGCGAAAAGAAGTTAATTCTTCCCATGAAGTTTCTTCCAGCGGTAGACCCGACCACTGCACTAATACCTGCGAAGACCACGAATTCTGAAGACGAACTTTGCGATGATCTAAAACTGCCAATGGAGTCAAGAGGGGTTGGTTATTGGCGACAGTAATCGGCAGTGGCAATGAGGGAACCATCTCTGGATTCGGGCAAAACTTAAGGGCGGAAATGTGAAAAACCGGATGTATCTTGATCTCCATCGGTAAATCCAACTTGTATGCCACCACCCCCACACGCTTGATGATCTTGAAAGGGCCATAAAATCGCTTGCTCAACTTAGTAAATTTCTGGTTGCCAAGAGAAGATTGTTTGTGGGGCTGTAGCTTTACATAACACCATTGCCCCACCTCGAAAACCTTATCCGAGCGATGTTTGTCAGCGTGGAACTTCATTCTTTCTTGAGACCTTGACAGATTGTCACGTAAAGTGGAAAGTAACTCATCTCTATCCCGTAACAACGCATCTGCAGCCTCAATAGAAGAAGACCCAGAAACATACTCTGGTATAGAGGGTGGAGGCTTACCAAACATAGCTTCGAAAGGTGTCATTTTGATTGAAGAATGAAACATGGTGTTATAACAAAGTTCTGCCCATACCAAGTAGCGAGACCACTTTGCAGGTTGATGCATCACAAATGCACGCAAGTATTGCTCCAAACACCGGTTAAGGACCTCCGTCTGCCCATCCGTTTGTGGGTGATAAGCACTAGACATAGCCAAGGACGTGCCACTGAACTTGAACAATTCAGTCCAGAACTTGCTCAAAAAGATGGGGTCTCGGTCCGAAACAATACTCTTTGGAAAAGAATGATGTTTGACCACAATTTCAACAAACAAGGAGGCCACTGTCGAGGCTGTAAAACCAGACTTAAGGGTGCCAAAATGCGCATATTTGGAAAGTCGATCGACCACTACCAGAATGACAGTAAACCCATTGGAAGAATGGAGCCCCGTAATGAAATCCATAGAAATATCGTCCCACACGTTCATTGGAATCGGTAATGGTTGTAATAACCCACCTGGTTTGTCCGTGCAATATTTGGTCTGTTGACACACAACACATTCTGCCACATACTGCCTAATAGCATCTTTCATCTTCTCCCAGTAGAACCCAGGAGCAATACGAGCCAGCGTCTTGCGCACCCCTCCATGACCCGCAACCGGTGTGTTATGGAATTCGAACAAAACTTTGGGGATAATGGGTGAAGAAGGGCTGAGACAAATCCTATGGCCTTTATAGACCAACCCATCTCGGCTGTAAAAAGGAGTGTGTATCGAGGTGGAAGGGGTGGAAAGAAGGTTATGATAATAAGGGTCAGTGACCACTTCTTTCTTAAGTTGCTCAATGAACTGGAAAGTGGGCATGGATAGAGAAAAATTTTGAGCCGTGCTCTGATGAGAAGAGAGATCGGTTTCGAACTTTCGAGATAAAGCGTCCGCCACAATGTTAGCTTTTCCCGATTGATATGCAATATCGAAATCATACCCCAAGAGTTTAACGAGGTATTTTTGTTGCTCGGGAGTGTGGATAACTTGGTTTAATATTTCTTTGAGGCTATGGTGATCGGTTAAAATAGAAAAATGATGACCCAATAGATATTGGCGCCACTTAAGAACAGCTTGGGTAACAGCGAACAGCTCCCGGACATAGGTGGAAGCATTACGCAAATGTGAAGGAAGTTTCTTGCTGAAATAAGCAATGGGATGATCCTGCTGCAACAAAACAGCCCCGATGCCCACGCCCGACGCATCTGTTTGAATTTGAAAAGGTAGAGAAAAATTTGGTAAGGCCAAGACAGGGGCATGAACGAGAGCGTGTTTGAGCTGGTCAAAAGAATTTTGGGCTGCTAGGGACCAAGTGAAATTATCTTTTTTCAAAAGCTCAGTAAGTGGATAAGCAACAGTGGCATAGTCCCGAACAAATTTTCTATAGAACCCCGAAAGCCTTAAGAACCCCCTCAGAGCCTTCAAATTCTTAGGTATTGGCCAAGAAAGCACAGCCATGACTTTTTTGGAATCTGGTTGAACCCCCTGAGCAGAAACGATATGCCCCAGGTAATCAATATTGGACTGTTTAACAAAAAAAGAGTTATCCCGCAAGCATTGTAAGACAGTTGTGAGATGAATAAAATGATCAGGAAAAGATTGACTATAAACCAAAATATCGTCAAAGAATACAATGACAAACCTACGAAGAAACGGTTTGAAAATAAGATTCATGGAGGCTTGAAAAGTGGCGGGGGCGTTAGTGAGGCCAAACGGCATTACAAGGAATTCAAAATGGCCGTCATGGGTGCGAAAGGCTGTTTTGGGAATGTCAAGGGGGTTAACACGAATCTGATGATAGCCAGCTCGTAAATCAAGCTTAGAAAAGATAATTGAACCATGTAATTCATCCAAGAGTTCATCTATCGTAGGGATAGGAAACTTATCTTTAATTGTGACATGGTTAAGGGCTCTATAATCCACACAAAAGCGCCAGGTGCCATCTTTTTTTTTGACCAACAGAACTGGGGATGAGAAAGGACTTTGGCTATGGCGAATGATGCCCGATTCAAGCATTTCAGTAACAAGCTTTTCTATCTCAGCCTTTTGCGAGTGAGCATATCTATAAGGCTTAACATTGACTGGTTTGGTGTGAGGGAGTAAATGGATAGAGTGATCAATAGTGCGATGGGGTGGCAAGCTGTTCGGTTCCATAAATACATCCTGGTACGACTGTAGGAGAGGTGCTAATGACTCTGGTATCGACTGACTGGGAGTACTAGCAGAAGCTGAAGCCGACATAGCGATTAGTTGAAAACATTGGGCAATACTCTCCGTTTGTGTCAAACGTCGGAGTTGATGTGATTGGACTTCCTCCACTTGTAATAACGGTTGGCCTTGTAAGCGAACCAATTTGCCATTATACAAAAACTCCATATAGAGCTGCTTATAGTCCATAATAATGCGACCCAAGAGCTGGAGCCATTGTACCCCTAAAACCACTTCGGCCCCCTGCAACTGTAACACATAAAAATCCACCTCAAATGATTCATCATTCAGTTGAATGATTGTCTTCGGGCAGTACCCTCGACACTCCATTGTCTCCCCGTTGCCAATCAAAACCGAAAAATGAGATGAAGCAACAATAGGAATCTTCAAAAACTTGACAAGACGTTCTTGAATAAAATTGTGTGTACTCCCCCCATCAACTAGTGTTTGCACCGGCACCCTCGAGATCTTACCCTTAAGTCGTAAAGTCCGAGGACAAACTTGACCAGCCATGGCATGAAGACTAATTTCAGGGAGTTGACGCTCCTGGACCGTAGAGGTTTGCTTAAAAGATACCTCCTGAACGCCACCTTCTTCGATTGTCTCATCATCCGCTGTTACAAACAAAAACAATTGTCCTTTGCACTTATGACCAATAAAAAATTTCTCATCACAATTATAACACAGCCCCTTCTCTCGTCGAGAAAGCATCTCCGCTGGTGTAAGTTTTTTTATGGCGTAAGGTTTCTTTGGCCCCGGTGGATTGGGAAGTAGCGGGGGAGCGCGGCTGTTGTTGACACTGAACGGTGAGTAACAGTTGGTGCCTTATCACACCCGCTAGGGTAATATATCGTGGAATCAGAAAACTTATCATCATACAACTTAGCCAATCCCATAGCCTGAATTAATGATTGTGGCCTACAGATTTGGGTTTCCTTCCGAATATCACCACGTAACCCCGAGACAAAACAACTAATCAATACATGTTCAGGCACTCCGAGAATATTGTTAGCAAGTTGTTCGAATTGGTGTTGATAGGTAGCCAAAGTTCCTGTTTGTGTGAGCTTACTAAGCTTCCCAAAATGATCCTCATACTCGGACGGACCAAATCGTTTGGTGATCGCAACTAAGAATTCTGACCATCCGTGAATCAAACCATTTCGACTCATCCAATCAAACCAATCCAAAGCATCCCCATCCAAATGAAAAGAAGATACGATTAATCGCTGAGGTTCTGGTGTTTGGTAGTAATCAAAGTACCTCTGGATTCGCGCAACCCAAGCTGAGGGATTTTCTCCAGAAAACCGGGGAATATCCACACGCATCGACTTAGAGAATTGTGGAAGCTCACGAGCAGTGTCCGATCGAAACTCAGAAGGCGGTGGTGGAGTCGACATCGGCATCGAAGAATTCCGTCTCCATTGCTGCTCAACTTTACCATCAAGTGCTTGTAATCCCACGGTAAGCTCTTTCACTGAAGTCGTCAAAGAATCGAGACTCAAATTCTATTTTTCAATAAGAATCGCCTGCGATTCCTGAAGTGCAGCGAGCTTTGCGAGATTTTCCTCCAGTCGAGCAAACCTAGTTCCTTCCGCCATTGACGACGAGAGCACCAATGTTAGAGCACCCTTCCTTTGATTCGATCTCGAGCGGTTACACAATTAGTGAGGAGACTTTGTAGAGACAGCAGAGAAATTAGAAGAAGACAAGAAGAACAGATAGTGGAGTCAATAATTGTGGTCCTTCTTTTCCTTCATTTTATTGCACTATTTATACTTTGGTACAAGTTTGTTGCTTTAATTGCTTTACAAGTAAAATCGTGTTTTTCTTCTACTCTTTACAAAATTATTTGTTTGCATATACAGTGAGACTTGACATTTCCTTCTATTATTATTTATGGCTAATAAAATCCACCAATTGTCTCGGTGCTCCTTTCATACGCGTTGGCCTTTGTTGGTTCCCACCTTCTAGTATCGTATCAGAAGCCCACATCCAACGTCTATTACCAACTAATATGGACAAAGACAGGACATAAAGGCTCTCTGCAGTAACAAACATCCCAATACAGGAAACTGCAAGGAATATTTTATTCCTTAATTAATTTTCCTTGTTGATAATATTATGATATTAACATATTGCATCCGTAGTTTTGGTTATAAGGTTTGATATATATGTTTGGATGTACTTTGTTCCTCACTTGTTAATGGAGTTAGCATTTATTTGTTCATTAGCATTGATTTTTGTAAATTGATAAGTTTTTTAGTGAATCGGTTTGCCCTGAGCCACCGTACAAATATAAATACTTGTGCATGATTTAATCTGTCTTATTTTATTTTTAAAGTTTATTTAAACCTTGCTGCAAGACACGAATGAAAGGAACGGGGGATGATTATTAAATAACCTTTGAAGCACAGTAACCACTGCCAGCTGCTTCTGCGGCAAACAAACGGCGGTGATGTGAACTCAAATCTGGGCTAGCATCAGGTACTTCTCCAGTAGAAGAAGATTCATGAGACAACGAGCATGGAAGCATGTGTTTCATCGTATTTGAAGGCACGCATATTTTAACTATCCGGCCTTGAAATACCGTCAACATGAGAGATATGAACCCCAACAGCATCAACTCTACGACCACCAAAATAAGATTTATAAAGCAAAAGTCAATTGAGTTTCATAAAGAAGAACAAAAGAAAGTGGAAATTTTTTAGACAATTAAACCAAAAATAAAAAAACGCTCACCTTCTTTAACTTTTTGCAAAGCTTCATAGAGTGGTTTTTGGTCTTTGCTCTTCAAATACTGTGCACGATTAACAAACCGTTACGCCATTCGGAAGCAGCCCAGATTCATTAAAAAGGCGTAAATATAAAATCTTTCTAACAAATTTCTAAGAAAAAATCAAATTTCCCATAAAAAATTCAAATAACGAGGTCAAACTAACCTTCCCCATTCCCATTACCTTTAGTAATCAAACTTCAAATAAAAATAAAAAAACTTCAAATAAGATCACATGAGCATGAAAACATGTATATAACAAAAAAAATAGAACCTTCCCAGTGTAGTGAAGGAGGCGCTCAGCTGCAAGAGAAATGGCGACGATTACGGTGCACACGGCGGCGATAACCCACGTGGGAGTGAACTCTAAAGATGCCCCTTCACCTTCCTCTCCCCCGCTCATTTTTCTCCCTTTCTCCTCAAGATCAAGAAAATGAAAACCCACCAACAAATCACCCGAAGAGAGTCTGGAATTTTTTTATTCGTTTCAAATTAAAAAGGTGGACCGACGACAACGGTGGGAATGGATTCGGAGAAAGCTGACTGTCGTTAAGTTATTTATGATAATAGTGGTTCGAGTAATTAATTAATAGGGTCCAGTTTTGAAGGATGGAAAGAGTTTGTTCTTATATAGAAGAAACCTGTCGAAAAAATTTCCGTCACAATTTGTCGCACGAAAATTGTGTTTGGGTGCTGACTTTTTCTTTTTCAGGAAAAACTTACTACGGTCAATAAAATATTTTATTAACGTTATAAGTGAGTTTTTAAATTTTTTCAGAGTTTAAAAATATAAATATGGATTTTTATAAGTTCAGATAAAAATTATTTTTAGTCGTGACATTCAAAACATGGATGATTTGACTTAAAAATTAAGAAGTTTTAACTTAATTATAATTTTTCTTAGTAAATTCTTATAGCATTCAAACTGGGTCAAAACTTGGACCTATGCCTTTTGTTACTTGAAGTTTTTTGAATCGATAAAGTTTTTTTCCCCGTGATGATATCCGGGTGAATCGAGTGAGTTGGGTCGAGACAATCTACCAGATGAAGATGATTTATGTTTAGGAAACTAAGCAAAGGATATGGCTTCACACGCAACCTGCAAACAAGAAAAGAACTCGTGAATGAGCGTCGGAGGGGTGTCCGGCGTGACCACTCCACTCCGATGCTTAAATCAGCAGATGAAGATGATAACCAATGTAGCTTTTTAGAGAAATAAATGCTACTTGTGTAAATATGTGTGTGTTAACATATGTTTGAATGAATTTAATGCACAGTGAACTTGCTATTTATAGAAGAAAAGTTAAGGATTATCTCGTTTTTAGTGTATACCAACTACTTATAGCATTTGATGTTGACTTCATGTCATGCCGACCTACTTTTTCTATCAAGTCACATCAATAGGATTCTATCAGGAACGCTTATTAAGATAAGATATCACCTTCCTACCCACTCGAGTGCGGTAATGTTATCGAGGCAATCCGGGTATTGATTCATTTATCGGGAACTTTGAATGAGAGCCCGGGCCTACGATTACCCGGGGAGAAAGTGTCATGGGTACACACCTGCCCGACTTCTGGTGAACTCTTCCTGCAAACCATTGAATATCGCTGGTCAATCATGACCTGGGCTTTTATGGGGGTATCACCACCCATCCCTTAAATAGTTGGACTAGAGTCTTACTCGCTGTTCCCGACCGGTCATATCTGAACCTCAATAGATAGATAACGAATTTGTCTATAAAAGCATCGGAGGCTTCATTTCTTACAGTCTTAAGATAAGACGCTGGAGCCACATGTCTCCCGAACTTTAAAATAGAGTTCTGGAACCTCATGGTTCCCGGAGTTTAAAATAGAGTGCCGAAAGCTCATGTTTCTCGGACTTTAGAAAATTTTTGTCGTTTAGTGTTCTCGGACGGTAGGGATGATGTCATGATGACGTAGGCCCTAGAATTTGAACGGTTTGAAACGTTTCGTATTCCGAGAATGCGAACAGTCTGACCCGCTTCGATTTCCGCGCCTGTCTTTTCATCTTCACGCGCTATTTCCAAGATGGCTATCTCACCCATTTACTCTAATGACAATTAATGATCAAACAATAATGGTTTGATTTAGATTTGCAGCAGAAATGGTTTAAAATACTTTAAAAAAGACCCCGGGGCCTAAAAAAATATCGGCATGATCTCCCCGTAAATAGGACATTCCGAAAAACTCAAGCATCAGAAAATTGTAAAATGACTCAAGACTGACGCTGCATAATCATAAACAATCACATGTAAGTACCGGCCAAGCACACAACAACACTCCTAAAACATCAGTTCAACTAAGCCGGCAAAGCTCCCAAACAACATACATCAAATGCAAATAACAATACAGATACACGGGGCATCTCCCCGGATAATAACATCTGAAATATAAATGACAAAAACTACAAACAACCATAAATACTATCTGGGAAAACTCCGCTAGACACAACCAAGCAATCCCACCTCAATCTGGAGCTCCGATAGCGGAACCTCTGCCTGCTGCTGGAAAACCCCTCGGGAGATCTACCATGGTGCCCAAAAGCAACCACAGTAGCCCCCAGTAAACAACTGAAGTTAGGACTCTGGTATGAAACAGTCCAACAATAACAACAATAAACATAAATCATGCATAATCATATCATAAAATGTAATATGCAATGCATGAACGGTTCAACGATAATCGGAATAACATGAGCCAATAAACGGTACGATAACAACTGGAATAATGCTCGAGCAACAACACAGGGGAGCTATATCGTCATACAGCTAAACCGCCCTGCCAAGTATACGAGGTATGCTAAGCTGTGCTGAATAACACCCCTGACTCGGCCTCTATACAGCTGACACGATATAACAGGATGGCACAACAGAACGAACTAGATTACACAATCCCAGTGCTCACCTCAAAAGGCTACACTAACCACGAGATTGTTCAATCACATCTGCGGTCTCATGTGTATAGGCCTATCAGCCACACTATGATCTCGAGATAAACAACAGTGACAGATAACATTGAATATCAACAACGGGCTAACAAGAACGATAGGGCTCAACATTAATGTCATAACAGTATGTCCTATGCTAAATGCCAATAATATGTCACAATAATAAACATATATCACAACAAAGGCATTTAACAAATTACAACAGTCAACAAGTCATAGATACGATCAGTGCAACACAGAATGACAATTCAACATAATTTATGTTTTACCGTCGTATGTTATCGAGCTGTAACATACATATACCAACTTGACAATCCAATATCAAATTTACTTCAAGACTCTCGGCCTAAACAAAACAACAATAAGCCGATCATGAAAACTACATTCTATACCAATGTCCGATTTGGCATGAAAGAGTATAAAATTCGTATCTCGCTCAATATTAACTCAAATCAATATCCGCCAATTGAAAATGAAAGAAGACTCAATTATCTAAGTTTTTCCAGTTGAAACCATTATCAAATTCCCAATCATTTGAACCCAACATTACATTGAATCCAAGGTATCAAATCTGCTCTCGGGTAAAATTCCAGCCACTGAGCAGTTCTAGAAAAACAAACATAACTTGCACAATTCTTACTGGAATTTAACGATTCAAGTCTCATTTCGAAGATAAGACATAGCTCTACAACTTTTATTTGAACCAAAATAATCCGAAGGCACGAAGGTTAAAATCCTGATTTACAATAGGTATTCTGCACAGTTCAATTTCGAATCTGGTTTTGACACTTTTTGGTAGAAAACTCATAAAAAATCCATTTCTAATCGAAATTCGATGATTTTGGCGGCTCTGGAAAGTTAACCAACAGAGCTACAAGTTCAATATGAACCACGAGTCAAGATTCTTAGTGCACTATACACATAAACTCGAAATTCAGAAGTACAAAAACTGAAACTCACCAACTACTGCACAGAAACAAGGCTCACGAAATGGAGCTTCGATCTGCTCGCTTCCTTGCTCAAAATTCGCGTTTTATGGCTCAAAACGAAGATACTGATGTAAGGAAGACAACCCCTCAAATTGATTGAGATTTCAACGTCGGACGGATGAGATATCGCGACTTTCCCGCAGCTGCTGCAAGGGTGATGGGAATGGAGATGGGTTTCCTTCTTTCTTTCTTTCTTTCTTCCTTCTCTCTCTTAAGGTAAGTTATATGTGTATGTATATGTATANTATATTTTTAACACATTTCTTGAATTTGTTTGGCATAAATAATTATTTTAGTTTACAACTCCATAATTATTCTAATTATGCCAAATTACCAGATAATTAATTATAGGGCCTTACATTTCTCCACCCCTTAAAACAAATTTCGCCCTCGAAATTTATGTTTACACACATACATCTTATTCACGAAACAAAAACATTAATACAATACTAAGAATCAAACAGATATGGATAATATACTGTCATCTTCTCTTTGGTTTCTCACGTTGATTCTTCTACCCCATGCCTCGACCACTGAACTCGAATAAGTGGTATAACTTTATTACGTAACACTTTATCTTTACGATCCAAGAAACAAACAGGATATTCAGTATACGATAGAGAATGGTCAAGTTCAACCTCATCGGGCTGAATCACATGAGATGGATCGGGCTCATACTTACGCAACATAGAAACATGAAAAACATCGTGGATGTCAGACAAAGACTGGGGCGAATCCAAACGATAAGCGCAAGTCCCAACATGCTCAACAATCTCGTAGAAGCCAAAGAAACGAGGTGACAACCTACCTCTCAGCCAAAATGAACAAAACCTCTAAACGGAGAGATTCTCAGAAACACAAAATCTCCAACTTGAAATTCTAGAGGTCGACGACGTTTGTTAGCATAACTAGCTTGCCGATCTTGGGCAGCTTTCATTCTCTGACGTATCAACTGGACTTTATCATGCATTTCCTTAACAATGTCAGGTCCAATCAATTGTTTCTCACCAAATTCATCCCAACAAAGAGGTGATCGACATCGTCTTCCGTACAAAGCTTCAAAAGGAGCCATACCAATAGTCACCTGAAAACTGTTGTTATATGAAAATTTTACTAATGGCAAAGCTTCTTGCCAACTATCTTTGAAATTCATAATCACTGCTCGAAGCAGATCCTCAAGTGTCTGGATCGTACGCTCCGTGTGACCATCTGTATGAGGATGGTAAGTAGTACTCGTCGCAAGTCGTGTACCCATTTCTTTTTGGAAACTAGTCCAAAACTTTGATGTGAAACGAGCGTCACGATCTAAGGCTATTGCTACTGGAACTCCATTCAGTCTCACAACATTTTCAATATATAGACGAGCCATCTTCTTGTACGAATACGTCCTCTCATACAGAATAAAGTGTGTCGATTTAGATAATCTATCGACAATAACCCAAATGGCATTGAAATGGCGAGAAGTACGTGTCAAATGCGTGACAAAATCTATAGCCACGTGCTCCCAGTTCCACTGAGGAACCTCAAGGCTATGCAGTAATCCTTTAGGTCTCATACGTTCTACTTTGACTTGCTGATAGATCATACAACGAGACACAAACTCAACCACATCCTTTTTCATATTTTTCCACCAAAATTGAGGCCGTAGAATATGATACATTTTCCTGCCTCCTGGGTGGATACTATATCGAGTACCATGAGCCATTTTAAGGATGGATGTACGCAATTCAGGAATATCTGGGACAGCCAATCTACCATTCAACCGAAGAGAATCATCTGAGTGAATTGAGAAACCAGATTGGTGTCCTTGAGATACTAACTCATAAGATTTCAGAACTCGATCATCAGTTTTCTGAGCTGACTTTACAATCTGAATAGAGTCTGGCTCAACAGAAATCTGAGATACACAAATAGCATTACCTTGGATTTGAAAATCCAACCCAGAAGTGCAAATATCCTCTCGTAACTTTGAAATATGAATCGAGGATAAATTAACATCAACAAACTTACGACTCAAAGCATTGGCAGTGACATTCACTTTTCTCAGATGATACTGGATCTCACAATCATAATCTTTCAAAAGATCCATCCAAATTCTCTGTCTCATATTCACATCTGATTGAGATAATAGATTCTTCAAGCTTTTGTGATCAGAATAGATTACAAATTGCTCCCCAAAAAAATAATGTCTCCAAATTTTGAGAGCAAAAACGATAGCAGCCAATTCCAAGTCATGAACATGATACTTAGACTCATGTGATTTCAACTGAAGAGAACCATATGCCACAACTCTGCCATGCTGCATCAGTACACAACCTACTCCTCGATTTGATGCGTCAGTACAAACAACGAATCCTCCAGAACCACTTGGAATGGTAAGAACTGGTATAGAAGTCAATATTTTCTTCAACTCGACAAAACTTGACTCACATTCATCAGAACAAATGAATATATGATTTTTCTGAGTCAGTTGAGTGATAGGTCTAGCAATCTTTGAGAAATCCTCGATAAATCTCCGGTAATAACAAGCTAAACCCATGAAACTACGAATCTCTGGCACCTTGGTCGGTCGTGCCTAGTTTAGAACTGCTTCCACTTTACTTGGATCGACAGAAATACAATGTTGAGATATGACATGGCCTAGAAACACAACTCTATCTAATCAAAGCTCACACTTGGATAGCTTGGCATACGACTGCTTCTTTTGAAGAATTCGAAGAACTATTCTCAAGTATTTAATATGCTCTTCTTCAGACTTGGAGTAGACAAGAATATCATCGATGATCACAAAACGATCAAGATACTTACGAAACACATTATTCATCAAGTCTATAAACACAGCATGAGCATTGGTCAACCCAAAAAGCATAACCAAAAATTCAAAGTGTCTGTATCTGGTGCGAAAAGCTGTTTTCGGCACATCCTCTTGTCTAACTCGCACCTGATGATACCCAGAACGAAGATCAATCTTAGAATACACCGAAGTACCTTGCAACTGATCAAATAAGTCATCAATCCTACGTAGTGGATATTTATTCTTGACAGTCGACTTATGCAGTTGCCGATAATCAATACACATCCACATCGAACCATCTTTCTTCTTGACAAATAGAATCGGTGCACCCCATGGTGAAGAACTCGGACGAATATAACATTTACTCAACTAATCCTGTAATTGTTCTTTCAGTTCTTTCAGCTCAACAGGAGCTAAACGATATGGTGCTCGAGATATGGGTTCAGTTCCTGGCATTAATTTGATACTGAACTTAACTTCTCGTTCTAGTGAAAAACCAGGAATCTCTTCTGGAAACACATCAGGAAACTCACAGACTACAGGAATATCAGAAATCCGTCGCTCATCTTGCGATAGATTAACAGCATAAACCAGAAAACCTTCATGACCAGAATCTAACAATCGATTCATCTCAATGGCAGAAACTAGAGGAATCTTGGCTTGAGAACCATGCCCATAGAAATTCCATTTAGGAGCAAAGCTAGGCCTGAAATGAATTATTCCTCGATAACAATCAACTGTCACGATTTGCTGTCAAAACATTCATACCAACGATACAATCAAAGTCATCCATAGTTAGGACTATGAGATTCAAATATAGAACATTTCCATCATGAAACAGCACCGCATTGAACACCACATTATCAGTGACAATTATGAGAGTCCTAGACTCTAGTTTGAGCGTATCCCATTTTACGCTCTGATACCAAGATGTGAGGCCCATTAACTTTAATGACAATTAATTATCAAACAATAATGGTTTGATTTAGATTTGCATCGGAAATGGTTTAAATTACTTTAAAAAGGACCTCAGGGCCTAGAAAAATTTCGGCATGACCTCCCCGTAAATAGGACATCCCGAAAAACTCAATCATCAGAAAATAGTAAAATGACTCAAGAATGACACTGTGATAATCATAAATAATCACATGCAAGTACGGGCCAGGCACACAACAACAATCCTCAAACATCAATTCAACTAAGCTGGAAAAGCTCCCAAACAACATAAATCAAATCCAAATAACAATACAGATACACGAGGCATCTCCCCGGATAATAACACTTGATATATAACTGACAAAAACTCCAAACTACCATAAATACTATCTGGGAAAACTCCACTAGACACAACCAAGCAATCCCACCTCAATCAAGAGCTCCGCTAGCGGAACCTCTACCTGGAGCTGCAAAACCCCTCGCGAAATCTACCATGGTGTCCAAAAGCAACTACAGTAAGTCCCCCAATAAACAACTAAAGTTAGGATTCTGGTATGAAACAGTTCAACAATAAATATAAATCATGCATAATCATATAAGTTCAACGATAATAGGAATAACAAAAGCCAATAAACGGTACGATAACAACTGGAATAATGCTCGAGCAACAACACAGGAGAGTTACATCGTCATGCAGCTAAACCACCCTGCCAAGTGTGAGAGGTATGCCAAGCTGTGCTGAATAACACCCCTGACTCGGCCACCATACAGCTGATACGATATAACAGGATGGCATGACAGAACGAACTAGATGACACAATCCCAGCGCTCACCTCAAAAGGCTACACTAACCACAGGATTTTTCAATTCACATCTACCGTCTCATGTGTATAGGCCTATCAGCCACACTATGACCCCGAGATAAACAACAATGCCAGATAACAATGAATATCAACAACGAGCTAACAAGAACGATAGGGCTCAACATGAATGTCATAACAGTCTGCCCTATGCTAAATTCCAATAATATGTCACAATAATAAACATATATCACAACAAAGACATTTAACAAATTATAACAGTCAACAAGTCATAGATACGATCAGTGCAACATAGAATGACAATTAAACATAATTTATGTTTTACCGTCGTATGTTACCGAGCTGTAACATACCTGTTGAAAACTAAATTTCGGTGATTTGACAAACTGAATATTTATTATATTGAACTTTCTGATCAAGAAGACTAGCGGTAACTGATCAGAAGATGCGAACTGACAGTTGCCTTAACTGAAGATTAATGCGAAGATAATCAAGGACAAATGAACCAGCTGAACTGAATTACGCAGACAACTGACTGATCAGTTGCTACAAACAGTTGTAAGCATATCAACTATTGCTTATCAGCTGATCTTTCAACTGAACACGTCAAGAATAAGACGTTCAACCGACAACAGTACAAAACAAACTGCAACTAGTAGTGGAAATGCCGCATTTCAGAAAAAGCTGAAGTGTTCGAATGTCAGAGAAATGTTGACATGGCAAACAATGGATCAAAAAGATTCAAATATATTAATTGTTACCGTTGGAAGAGAAGCCTATAAATAGCAAAGAAGAGCAACTTAAAAGACACATGAAATATCAGACTTACTTGCAATCACTCTCCTGAAATTATTCCAAGATTCAAAGCTCACACTTATCGTATTTATTGATAGCAATCAGGCTATACTTCGAGCTTTCTAGCACAAATATTTGTCGTTGTAATACTTGATCTTAAAGAGATCAGTTGTGCTGAATATTTTTCTATTTCATTTGAATACTGAGAATTTCAGTTGTAAACTAAGAGTTTCAGTTTGACAGTGTTAAGTCCAAGACTGAAGTGGGTCTGTACAATTGTTTGTATCGATCAAAGTCTTTTAGTGAAAATCATATCCTTGTGATAGAAGGGGTGACGTAGGAGTGATTGAAATCTCTGAACATCCATAAAATCTTTGTGTTCTTATTTAAGTTTATATTCTATCTTTCTGTCAGTTTATTTTCACACTTTACTTGTTAACTGACCGATATCGACTAACAAGATTCTTGAGTTTCAGTTTATCACTAAACTGACTCAATATTACAAAAAACTGTGAAAATCTTCAAGTGTTTATTCAACCCCCCTTCAAAACACTCTTTCATCTCATAACCGATCCTATCAAGTGATATCAGAGCAGTTAAATCTTGTCCTTGAATATTCTTATACACTAAACTGATTACCATGTCTTCATTCAACAAAATTCTTATGTTTTTCAGAGAAGACTTCGATGATTGAAAAATCAGAATGCAGGCTCATTTAGCTGCAGAAGACGACGACATGTGGTACGTTATCACTGACGGACCAATGAAAATTTTAAAAGCTAATACAGCTGTTGCCCTAACTGAAGGGGCACCACAACTTATTGAAAAGCCCAGAGAGGAATGGACAACTGAAGACAAGAGAAAATCCAACCTGGACAATGTGGCTAAGGACATTCTATACAAAACGCTGGATAAAGTCACTTTCAGCAAAATCAAAATGTGCAAAACTGCTAAAGAAATATGGGAGAAACTGCTCCAGCTAGGCGAAGGCAATGAGTAAACCAAGGAGAAAAAACTATCAGTTGCTGTTCAAAAATTTGATAATATCAAGATGAAAGTTGGTGAATCCATGCATGAATATGATGACAGGATCAGTAGTATTGTGAACGAGCTAAATGGACTTGGAAAGGTGTATTCAAACAAAGAAGTGGCACTAAAAGTGATCAGAGGTCTTCCCAAAGAATGAGATGTTAAGACCATGGCAATGAGAGAATCAAAGAACTTTAACAAGGTCGAACTTCATGATTTGTTTGCTGATCTAAAGGCCTACGAGTTTGAACTACAAACTAGAGAAGGAGAACCTTCTACACCAGCTGCTACAACTGCCTTAACTGCTGTCAGACTGGAACCAACTGGTTCAGTTGACAAATCTGCTGATCAGTTGAGTAATGACGCAATGTCATTGTTTGTCAAAAATTTTGAAAGATTCATGAGATGAAGTCAGGGAAACTTCCAAAGACAATACCAGAAGAATCATTCTAAAGAAGAACCTAATGCTTGCTGCAACCATGGAAAAACTGGTCATTTCATTGTTGACTGTCTCAAGCCAAAGAAGGACAATCGAGGCTCAACTGACAAAGGAAAGAAACCTCATGAGCACGAAAGAAGATCAAGAGATGAAAAAAAAGCTTACAGAATGAAGCATGAGGTGCTTCTAGCTGAGGAAAGCAAGTAGAAATGAGCAGAATCTGACAGTGATTCAGAACCTGAAAGCTTGAGTAGCTCCAGTGACAATGATGAAGAAGTCAAGTGTCTGATGGCAGATGACACAGAACTGGAGTCAACTAGTTAGCAGGTATTTGAATTTAGCACAACTAATTTCACATGAGAAGAACTCATTTCCACACTTCACGATATGGTTAATAAGTATCACAAGCTTGCCTTATCGTTTGAGATGGACAGAGCAAAGCAAATTGATCCCAATGCTGAAAGAAGCAAGAATCAGTTAATGATTCAACAATTGGTTCTTGAGAAATCAAATCAAACTGAGCTAATTAAAGCATGGAATAAATCATCAGCTACGTTAACTGAAATGCAAAGTAAGCAAAAATGAGTTGATGATAAAACTGGACTAGGGTTCAGCAGTCAAGATGAAACTTCCACCAGCGATACGCAGCCAAAGCTGAATATAAGCAAAGTGAAATATATTCACTTTGTAAAATCAGCAGTGGTACAAGAACAATTTGAGCAAAGTAAACCAGTAGTTCAGCCTACTATAAATGATAACAAATCCAGGAGGTATCGTATTGGTTATAGCCCCAAAACTCCGAATGTTTCACGTAGTTGGTCACCTAAAAGGTACAACAACAATTTTTCAAATGGCTATTCCTATAACTATAACTCCAAGCCTGTTCACAAAAGATATCGGCTGAACAACCAGGTGAAAAAGGCTAAAGCTCATATTGTCTCATCTACACACTACACATGAAGTACACACAAGCAAAGAAATACCATTTGGAACACAGCAACTGGAAACTCAATTAGACTGATCCAAGTCTGGGTTCCTAAAAGACTAATCAGTTCAGGACCCAAATAGATGTGGGTACCAAAATTATATATTGTATGTGATTGCAGGTGACAGGTACACACAAAGAATCAATTTGTATCTAGACAGTGGATGTTCACGACATATGACAGGAGATGCAAAATTGCTATCCCAACTGATCAAATATAATGGTCCAGACATCAGTTTTTGAGACAACTCCAAAGGTAAAACTTTGGGTAACGGTAAGCTCATCCATGGTAATTTCACTATCCAAGATGTTTTACTAGTTGAGAATTTGAAGTATAACTTGATTAGCATCAGCCAGTTATGCGACAACAACTTCTTAGTTAAGTTCGACAGACACACTTGTTCAGTTAGAGACTCAACTGATGAGGTCATACTAACTGGCAATCCTTTTGGAAACACTTACAAAGTCAATTGGACTGAACAACCTTATCACCAGTCTTTCTTAAAACTTCAAATTCTTCAAAAAACTGGTTATGGTATAAAAGGTTGAACCATCTGAACTTTAAGTCTATTGCCTATCTGAGTAACCATGATCTTGTAAGTGGTTTGCCCACAATAGATTTTTCAAAAGATAAAATTTGTTCAGCACGTCAGTTTGGTAAGAAGTAAGATCTTCATTTAAAAACAAAGGTTGTAAATCATCTTCTCGATGCTTAGAACTGTTACGTATAGATTTATTTAGTCCTATACAAGTAATGAGTTTAGGAGGAATGAAATACACTTTGGTGGTCGTGGATATTTTTCAAGATTTACTTGGGTTATTTTTCTCAAGACCAAACTACTGCAAAACTGATTAAGCTTTTCAAAAGACTTTTAAATGAAAAATCAGTTGGGATTGATCGAATAAGGTCTGATCGAAGAACTGAATTCATCAATCAAAATCTTTCACAAGTTTTAGAAAATACAGGAATCAAGCATGAGCTCTCAGCATCAAGAACACCTCAGCAAAATAGTGTAGCTGAGATAAGAAATCGGACCCTTAAGGAAGCTACTAAAACAATGCTTGCTTATTCTGGTATTTCTCAAAAGTTTTGGGCAGAAGCAGTAAACATTGTATGTTACACTCAGAACAGATCAATGATTAATAAGAATCACTTGAAAACACCATATGAGATCTGACATGGACGCAAAAGTGTGGTTTCATATTTCAAAATATTTGGCTGCAGATGTTTTATTCTTGATAATGGTAAAAATCTTTTAAAAGCCTTTGATTCTAAATCTGTAGAGGGAATATTTCTGGGTTATTCTTCAGTTAGTAAAGCGTATAGAGTTTTTAACATAAGCACTTTGAATGTCGAAGAGTCTATTCATGTTGTTTTTGATGAATCTATGCTAACTGATAAGCCAACTGATCCAGTTGAGCTAGTTGATCACCTTACAGATATTAGTTTGGAAAATGATGATGAAGAAGAGAATCACACTAATCGAAACATCTTTCAAATACCAGAATCAGATGTGCTGGATCAATCAGTTGAACAAGAATTTGTTACTGATAATCAGTTGGTGGAGCAAAATGAAAATATTCAGTTACCAAATGATACAGCACAAACTGAAACTGAAGAAAACATCCAGTTTCCAACTGAAGCAGTTGACGAAACGGACACAACAGTTGATGAGTACAGATGGAAGAAATCACATCCACCAGAATTTGTGATAGGTAATCCATCTGATCTGGTAAGAACTCGGAATCAAATGCTTAATTAATTTATTCATTCAACTTTTGTATCACAACTGGAATCGAAGAAAACTGATGAAGCTCTTGCTGATCCTAACTGGATAAATGCTATGCAAGAAGAGCTAAATCAGTTTACCCATAACAATTTCTGGAACTTAGTTCCAAGACCAATATCTAAAACTATTACAGGTACAAAATGGGTATTCAGAAACAAACTGAACGAAGATGGCTTAGTTGTGCGTAACAAAGCAAGACTTTGTAGCACAAAGATACATTCAAGAAGAAGGAATTGACTACGATGAAACTTATGCGCCAGTTGCAAGATTGGAAGCAATCAGCATGTTCCTTGCCTATGCGTCATTTAAGAAATTTAAAGTCTACCAGATGGACGTGAAGAGTGCATTTCTGCATGGTCAGTTGCACGAAGAAGTTTATGTTGAACAACCACCAGGTTTTATCAATAATTCTTTTCCTGATCATGTGTATTATTTGAACAAAGTCTTATATGGTCTTAAACAAGCTCCAAGAGCTTGGCATGAAACACTTTAAAAATTCCTAACCGATAATGATTTTACTGTTGGATAAGTTGATAAGACTCTGTTCAAATTTACTAAAAATGATCATATTTTACTTGTTCAAATTTATGTTGATGATATTATTTTTGGGTCAACTAACCCCAAATTATGCGAGAAATTTGCTAAGCTAATGCAGGAAAAATTTGAGATGAGTATGATGGGTGAACTTGTAAAGCCCAAAATCAGTTCACGTAAAACCAATGCAATTATTTAATAGTTAAATCGTTTATTTAATTTAAAAAATGATTTTTAGTGATGCATGATTTATTTAAATTGTATTATTTTAATGTTTATGTGATGCACGTTAAAATATTTTCTCGAGTTTCATGCCTCAGACGATTATTCGATGCGGGACCTAGGAGAAGAGACCGGGGACGATTTTTGATAATTTTAAAATGTGGTAATTTATTTTAAGCTAGGATTGGGGTATTTTTAAATGATTTATAAGTTTTTAGAATTTTTAAAATCTAATTGATTTATTTAGTAATTTTAAGATTTTAAAACTTTTAAAGTCTAGCACATGTGCATTTTAATTTTTTTTTATTATTAAGGGTTTTATTTTAAGTTAGAGGAAATTTAGCATTTTTAATTAATTGTTAATGATTTGATTAAGCCAAAATTATCTCCTAATTTCTATCAAACACAGGCACACACACTTTTACACACACACACCACATGACCGAAACACACACACACACACACTTCTCTACACTCTATTTCAGATTTTTTTTAAAAAAGAGAAAACCTAGGGTTCTTCAACTCTAGAGCAGCTGCCCCTTCCTCTGAATCTTTCCAGCAAAATTTTGTTATTTTATTGCAAGAAAACCGTTCCACAAGCGTCTCGGATCAATCGCGCATCTTTCTCCGTTTCGGTATCGCCGTATCGTGATTTTTTCACATCAAAGGCACGTATATTCTATTTTTTTCTGCGTCGATCATGTCATAGTATGTTTTATGCGTAAAAATACATGTCTGATGTGTAGAAGTTTGAGCAATGATGTTTAGATCAATTTTGAAACGGTTTTTGGATCACATATCTCGATTTTGCTGTCATATTTAAAACTGAGATTTGTTGGTCGTGATTTTGAGAAAACTTTCACCATATAAAACTTAGAACTTTTTGATACCTTCAATTTGACAGTAAATTCGAATTATTTGGATAAAAATTGAGTGAGTTATGATGTTTTTTGTGAGACTGCTCAAACTGCGTTTTTTAGAAAATTATATATTGATGCGTTTTTGAAGTTTATTGTTGCAGTCTTCGTTGGGGATCGACAGGTTATCGTTGCTGCATATAGGTATGCCTAGTATGATGTTGGGTTGGTATTTGGATTACCGGTTAGTGTCGATAAGCGCTTGAATTCATGAGAAGTCATAGGAAGAGATTTGGTGTCAATTGCCGTGTTTTTGAATTGTATGTGTCGTACGGTGGACGTAGTTGCTTTGGGATGTTTGTAAGAGTTTGGTTCAATGTTAGGGTACGCTAGGATGGGTCTCGGGGTGTCGGTTCATGGTCCGTAAATCGAGTCTATAATGATAAGCATCGCAAGTATTGAATTTTTTCGTGGGTTTACAATTTTCGCAGGTACACGGACCCGGACACGGACCCTGGCACGGGGCCCGTGCCTTTGTTTTCTTCTTGGACCCTGACACCATAGCACGGACCCAGACACGGACCCTGACACCATAGCACGGGGTCCGTGTCCTTCCTTCTTTTCGGCATGTCTTTTACAGAACCTACACGGACCCAGACCCGGACCTAGGCACGGGGTCCGTACCTTCTCTTTTCCTCACGACACACTTCACAGTGCCTACACGGACCTGTGCACGGACACAGCCACGGGGTCCGTGTACTTCACTTTTTGGGGAAAAAAAATTATTGAATGCTTTGAGGTTCGGTGTCTTGGTTTAGTGCAATGATTATCAAGGTCGAGCCACGGGAATTCTAGAAGTCCTAAGGAAAATGAATGAGCTTGGGTGTAAGCACGACTACCTACGTCTAAGTTATGCAAGTTAAGCATTTAAATTCATGTTAGTATGTGCAGCAGCGGCCCCAAGCAAGATCCAACGAATCCCTCAATGCCAAGTAAGTATGTTCGACGTGAGAAAGAAAATATTTTAAGTTTTTTAGGTATTCTAAATGTCTTGTGACCAAATTATGAACGGGTTTGGAAGCCGGAGAACGTGTTCGGGGACCTCTCCAACTATGAATGGGTTTGGAAGTCGGTGAACGTGGCCGAGGACATCTCCACCCCGTTAAAGCATGAACGGGTTTAGATCACGATTAGAAATCGTTAAATCATGAACGGGGATTTCATGTATGTGGCAGTGGATTCATCCATGTCAGCCCAGTACTATGGTTTAGTCTGATCAGGCGATTTATATTATGGGTCACTCTCTTTGAAACATGCCTATACGCAAAAATGATGAAGTTATGTTGTACAAGTATGCAAGCATGTTTATGAAAAGTTTTCACGTTATGGCACGTCTATGTTATGTATGTATGTTCAAGTTTAATTGCAAGTTCAAGTTACTGTGGTTTAGTCTGATCAGGCGATTTATATTATGGGTCACTTGCTTTGAAACATGCCTATACGCAAAAATGATGAAGTTATGTATGTACAAATATGCAAGCATGTTTATGAAAAGTTTTCACGTTATGGCACGCCTATGTTATGTATGTTTGTTCCAGTTTATACGTGTTGAGTCTTTAGACTCACTAGACTTGATCGATGCAGGTGTGGATGTTTTTGAGGAGACTAGGGGTGGGGACCAAGGAGCTGGCTTGGACTGAGCAGGAGGCTAGACCCGAGGACCGCCCATGTCATTTTAAGATTTTACGAAAGTTTCAAATTCTCTGATTTCATGTTACTGATTATGAGTTTTAGACAAGTACTTTTAGTAGACTTCATTTGATATCTTTCGTTGCAACAACATTTGTGGATGAACAGTTATTTTATCGAATTTTGAACGTTCCCCTTTTATTTAAGAAAATTTTTAATTTTTCCGTAAATCTTAAATAGTTGAAAGTACGGTACGTTACAGAACTGACATTTTTCCTCGGTCTGCAAGTAAAGCAACTGGGCACTGGTACTTTTATCAGTCAGACCAAATATACGAAGGAACTGCTGAAGAAATTTGGCACGGAAACATGTTCAGCTGCAAGTACTCCCATGAGGTCATCGATTAAACTATTCAAAGATGAAGGGAGAATATCAGTTGAGACGACACTTTACAGAGGTTTAATAAGTTCTTTATCGTACCTAACTGCTAGTCGTCTTGATATAGTATTTTCTATTTGTATGTGTGCTAGATTTCAATCAGATCCTAAGCAATCGCATTTTACTGCTGCCAAACGCATTTTAAAATATCTTAAAGATACACAAAATATGGGATTATGGTATGCTAAAGATTCGTCTTTCAATTGAGTTGGATATTCAGATGCACATTATGCAGGATGTAAGCTAGATCGAAAAAGCACCAGTGGATCTTGTCAGTTTCTAGGAGATCTACTGATCTCATGGTTTAGCAAGAAGCAAACATCCATAGCTACTTCAACAACTGAAGCAGAATATCTTGCTGCTGGAAGCAGCTGTGCCCAACTGCTCTGGATTCAGCAACAACTGAAAGATTATGAAATCGTTGCTAAAGAATCTCCCATATTTTGTGATAATACCAGCACAATTGTGATCACATACAATCTAGTTCTTCACTCAAGGACCAAGCACATTGATGTCAGACATCACTTCATCAGAGATCTTGCTCTGAAGAAAGCAATCAGACTAGAATACGTTCCAATTGAACTACAAGCTGCTGACATTTTCACCAAACCGTTACCGGAGACTAAGTTTTCTTACTTTCGCAATATACTTGGTTTAATTGACATATCTTAATTATATCAGTTTATTGTTGTTATGTCAGTTGATGTTCACTTTTAGTCAGTTAGTCTTATATCAGTTTTATTGTTGTTATGTCAGTTGATGTTCACTTTTAGCAGTTAACCATTTATCAGTTATTATTCATTCAGTTAGTGAATTATTTGTGAACTGATGTCAGTTAATCTTGCAGATAAGAAAAGAGACAAAAATGAATCGTAATATCATTTATCTTGAATGCAATCTAAACCAAGTCACACGATTCATTTCTCTCTCTACGGCATCTTGCCAGATCGATATCCAGTTATTCAAATCATGGCAATTAAGTCTTCTGAAAGCATCCGAAGAGGAGATCTTTTCAAGCATATTCCACTCTTTCCTCAGCATCTCATGCATCAGAACTTGATCAGTGGCCAGCTCTGTGACATGGCTGACATCGAAACGCCGTATGTACTTTCTCGCAACAGCCCTCTGTCTGACAGTAGGAACCAATCCATTACGATGAACGTTCTGGAGTTCGTGAACCTTGATCCAAGAGAACATGACTCCTAACCAGACATTCTCTTCAATCCTTTCCTTCAAACTCTCAATTTGACGGAGTGTTGATGTAAAAACAGGGACGTTGGAACTGCTTGAACTAGACATGTTTGCTGACTTCTTGTTATCTAATGTCTTTCCTCTTATTTATAGTCAGGCTGTTATCGAAATAATAGAAGAAGACGAAGAGACTCATGTCAACTGAAAGCTTTTGACTTATCCAGACTAAGTTTTTCTTACCTTTTCTTTTATTTATATGCATTTATTAAGGGAGAATATCAGATATAAATAGTTAACTGGGAAGACAATAGTCAGTTAGTCTTCAACTGAACTGAATCAGCTCACAACTGATCACTCAGTTGCTGACCCAACTGATCTTCTCCCATAAGTTAACTGATTAATCGTTAAATATTCCATAATAAGTGATGTGACTGTTTGTGTGCGCATTAATTGTTGTCTTTCATTGAATAGCATTTTAAAACCTGGACCCACGTGTTCCACACACATTTTTATCACACAACCACACGTTTTTATTCAAATTTTCATGGACTGACACGTGTCCAAAATTTGAACCGTCACACACATATGTACTACACCCCACTCCATTTCAGTTTTCTTTACGCTTACTTCAATTTACAGAGCAAATCTAAACTGAAAACTCTTTTCGCAGAAATATACTAATTAGAAATGGCAAACCAAATCTCAGCTCATATTCTGAATGCGATGGCAATTGATTTGGCATCTATCTTGTCAGTTCTTGATGAAGCAGTGAAGAACATATTCAAGAAATTGGAATCAGCTGGTCTCAAACTGTTCTTGGAATTATCTTCCAAGGAGATTTATCCTAAGGAGATTTAGGATCTATACGCCAATGGTTTTATCTCTGCCGATGACAATATCACTACTTCTATCAACAACCAGTTGGTGATCATTGATGAAGAAGCTTTCAGCAATCTATTTCAGCTGCTTACTGATGTGCTAGCTAATATTTTTGAAGTTAAAGCCTCTGACATAGAAGAGATTCAGACTCTTCTATCAGCTGACAGACGAAAAATCAAGGTTTCCGATCTGAAGAAGCAACTGAAGCCAGAAGTACAGTTGCTGGCTGATATAGTGGCCAAAGGACTATTGGCCAAGGCAGGGTCATTTACTGCTCTAATGCTGGAAAAATTTCAGGCCATGACTGCTATAATGGCTGAGAAACGACTGAATTGGAGAAGAATCATCTTCAATATTCTGAAAAAAAATGTTTCAGTCTTCCAAGCAATCCAAGGGATTTGCTGTTTAGCTGAGCTACCTCCTGAAATCATAGGGGATGGTGACTGATGAGTCTGAAAGATCATCAAAGTTCAAGGTCTTCAATGCCAAGAACGTCCTACCACCAAAGACGAAGCTGGACATCACCCCTGAAAAATTTCTTAAAGTAAAGAATGAAATCGGGATGTAGGAGGCTTAGAGAGCTAAGAAACCTTCACATAAAAAGAAAATCAAACGCAAACTGATTGTCAGCGAAACTGAATCTAATGAGACTCATTCCCCTAAGATTCCCAAGCAGCCGAGGACGCAAAAACCAAACCAGTAGCTGAACTGGTAACTGTTCCAACTAAAAGGCTGAGGCAACCAGCAGCTGAATAGCCAATCAAGGCTATACTGATAAGGGCGGTTACAACCAAAACTGCAACTGAGGTATATTTACCTCTTTCAGCTGCTCAACAAGAAAAGACTATCACCAAATCTGGTGATAAGAAGAAATTTGCTGGAGATTAAGCTCCACTAATCTCTATCACTGGCCCAACTTCTCTACCTTTTGCCAGACCAAAAAGGGTAGTGATTAGAGAAAACATTGATGCAACCTCTTCAGGGCTGAACATACCTCACGCTCTGACTGACACCAAGGGAAAGGACAAGTTGATAGAAGAGCCCCGACCCACAAATGTGATTCAAACTCACATTGATCTAATTTGGACCGAGATCAATGAATTTTCTGAGAATAAGCTGAAAGCTTATGATGAATGGGTGCAGTTCAGAACTGACGTGTTTGCCATGCAGTTACAGAAGAAGTCAGTCTTGAAGAAATTTATTAAACTGGAGAATATTGTTCTGAATTTGGTCAAAGCTGGTATAATTCGTCAGGCTTTGCAAAGAAAGAAATATTTCTTTGATCAAATCCCTGCCAAGAAGCTAAGTCAGATGATTGTTCAGCTGCGGCAAAACTATAATCCTACCAGTCCAACTGCTTTTAATGAAAAGACAGTGTATGATCAGCTGGACTCGGATCTTATCTCTTTGCAGATGGCGATTAAACAGTGGGAACTGGAGCAAGAACTGATTATTCCAACGGATTCTCATGATCGTTCATCAGAAGAAGAAGATGAACCTTCAGTCCAACCACAAAAGCCATCCCAGGAACCAGTTGCTGAATCTTCTGAACAAGTAACTGCTCCTTCATCGAAGGATGCGCAACCAACCATTTCTGCTCCTCAATCTATCACTGCAGAAACTCAGCTCTACACTGAAGCTGATTTATCTTTGGCGAACATCGACGAAGTTATACAATCAGTCGCCTCTGATATTCAGCTGAATATTTTAACTACAGTCACAATTGAAGAGCCAAAGGACACCAAACAACCAGCCGAAGAGGCTATTTTGATTCAAACTGAAGAGCCAGTTTAGCCGTCTGCCACGACTGAACAGGCAGTTTTTACAGAAACTGAAGAACCAGTTCAGTTAATCTCTATGACTGAACAGGTAGTGACTGAAGAGGAAGTGCCTGTTGTTGAACCAAGCTTGACTGAACAACCAGTCGCTGAGACTGTTCTGAATCAAGCTGAAGAAACAGTTCAAGCTGGTCAACCAACTGAAAGGCCAGGTATTGTATCAGCTGATGAGCTTTTTAATGAGCCATTTTCTATCTCAGCTGATCCCCAAACTGAAGAGCCTTCAAGGATTGATGTTGATCCAAATCCTTCTTCTCCTCCTCAAATTCAAGAAGAATTGACAGAATATGTTCCGAAAATAACATAAGTTGAAACAACTGACAGGACATTGGTGATTTTTGATCAACAAAATAGGGAAGAGGCACCAGAAACCTCTGGAGCCATGTCTCCTAGTATTCATATAGAAACTGAATCAATGTTTGAAGAAATTCAGGCTATTCAGAACAACCTTGTCAGTCAGTATGATGACTTCTATTTCAGGCATCAAATCAACTCAACTGGCGCATACAATGAAGATTGATACTATGAAGGAAAACACGTTCAAAAGTCTACCACAGATCACAATGGACGTTACGAACCTGTTCTTTCATATAGATCAAATCAGAAAAGACATAGCATCAGTTGAAGCACATTTCAACACTCTAGAGATGTTCAACAAACGCTTCGATTATTTGCATAATTTTCTCACCAAGCGAATGGTTTTAATGCAAGATCTTCTGATGAATGCCATTTAAAACATCAGCTCAGAAGTTCGAACATTATCAAAAAAGATGGAGGCGTTTGACACAAAGGGAGAAGAGGAAGTTCATTAGAAGAAAATTCAGCCGAATGAATCTAAGGGTGTATTCAATCTTGGAAATTTAATTACTTTTATTGAACATAGACTTTTATAAACTCTATAAAATTTTAGTGGTATTCAAATTAGATTTTTCTGGAGTCTTAAAAAATCTTGTGGTATTCAATCTTAACTTTTTAAAAATCTATAAAAATCTATAGGTATCCAATATTTCCATAGATTTACAATGATTCTAATATAATTCTTTATGTACAAACCTTACAACTCTAAGTACAACTATAGAAACTCAAAAAATATTTTCTATTCACCCTAAAAATTTTGGTAGACTTTCAATCAAATAAAATATCTTTCTCACCCATATATCTCTCTTCTTCATTCAAAGACGACGCTTTTCTTCCCTCTAAAGATAAGTCGATGGTTCCTCGAATTTCAGATGTATGATTCCTCTCTGGAATCATTATTGATTTGATAAAAAAATATTACGATTTCTATGTATTTCTTTCTGTGTTTCGTTCGTTGTTTGTTTATATCTGTTTATGTGTGTGCTCCAAATTTTTGCATAAATGTTTATCGTTTGAATAAAACGGTGTGTGATACGTAAATAAATTTTTTACTAGATTGTTCTTATAAAGTTGGAAGACTAAAAAAATAATAGTTCCAAATTCACACTTGTTTTCATAATTTACCATATGTTTTTTGTATTAAAGTTTGTTTTCAAAATCTGATGTATTGAGTTTGTATAAATGAATAAAAGCATTTGTTTTGTTTTCAAATTTTCTCGAAAAAGAATTTATAAATCTGTTTTATGTTGAAGTTTGTTTTCAAACAGATTTTGATACATTTGTATTGCAGTTTGTTTTCAATTTTCTCGAAAGTTTTTTTGATATATTCTATAAACTCAATACATAGGTATTCATAATTTAAGAAGCAAATTCCCCTCGTCTCTATGCCCAAGTCCCAATTCAATAAAATAGAATTTGAAATTTGTTGATTTTTTACTCTATTATTTATTTTATTTAAATATGTTGATTTTTTTACTCTATTATTTATTTTATTTGTTTTTTTTATGAAAACTGATTGAAATTTTCGTTTTTGGATAATTAATTCGTAAATCAAATAAATTCTTTGTTTATAAAAATAAAGAGAAACACTCATGGAAATGTATGTCTATGTGAAAAGAATAATAACCATAAAAGAATAATAACCATTGATTTTATTTTGTGTTGGAGACTTATTTGTTATTTGCTTCTTTTGATCAATACCTAATAAAATGCATATGCTTGCTAGCGTCTTATCATTGTATCTTTTATATCTTATGCAAGTAATACTATCTATGGGAGATTCACAAGCAAAATATAATGTGTGGACAACTATAGTGAGTAATGAATTGCTAAAACTCATGCCTCTTTGAGAAACGTCATTGAGAAGATATTTGGTATATTTAAATCGCGGTTTAAAATATTTAAAACTGCTCCTCCATTTGCATATACAACACAAGCGGAGCTTGTATTGACTTGTGCTGGATTGCACAATTTTTTTCGAAAGGAGTGTCGATCTAATGAATTTCCAGTTGAACCAGAGAATGAAGTTCTACAACCTTCATTAGAACAAATTTATAAGGATAACAACTTTGATCAAATATTTGACACTGAAAAACAACAACGAGCAAATTCAAATGCATGGAGGGATGCTATAGCAAATCGAATGTGGAGTGACGTTGATCATATTGACAATAACGAATCTTAGATTTTTTTTAAAAAAAAAACAGATTAAAATTTATCAAATTTCATAATGTTTTGATTAGTTATTTATCTATATTTATTAAATTTTTATACATGCTTATAAATTAAAATTTTATTGATTAATCATTTATGCATGTNTCAAAAGTCTATAGAATTTTGTTTACAAAAGATTCCATAAGAGTCAATAAAAATCTACCAACTTCACGGAAATCTATCATTTAAAAAAAGTCATTGAAAGTCATTAAATCTCTACATTGAATACACACCACTAAGAAGAGACTGATAAACATAAAAATTGTACATTAATTAAATGTTTTATAATATAATTATATAGTTTTTGTTTTATTAAATGTTTAAATATTATATGTTTTATAATAAATTGTATAAAATATAAGTTGTTGTGTAATTACAAGTTTTTACTATTTTTTACAGGTTCGATAAAACAAGAATAAACTTGGCGTTGCAAATGGGATTTAGATGATTCTTGGACCTGTAGAAATTTGATTATCATATCTACATTATTGTTGACAAGCATGAGATAAAAATCCTCTCACAATTGGGATCAAATTAAGCAACAAATAAAGTTACCAAAGGAATGGCAGTTTTACCATGCTCTAGTCTTTTGACCATATCTCTCAAATTACTTGGTCAAATGGTTTGAAAAAAATACCATAACTAGACAACTCAATTATCCACATGTTTCTTTTTATGTGAAGAAGCAAATTCGGAGAAAAAGATTTTCAAAAGTGATGTGTAATATAATATAATATCTTGGAACACCAATGAAGACTTATGTGTAAAAAAATAATATTTTATTTGTGGTTGTCTCCCCAAATTTGGCTATAAATAGGGGTGCATTGTAATGTATTGAGATATCCCTCATTCTATGAACAAACCTTTGAGTTCATAATATTTCTCTCTGTATTTTTCCTTTATTTCTTCATTTAAATACAATTAGCATGTTAATTTCATATTCAAAGTTTTACACTTTGAATAATGAATAGCTAACTTCCTAAAGTTGAGATGATAAGGTGAAACTCTTGGCATGATAATAAGGTTATTAAAAGGTAAGAATCTATGTTTTATATTATTTAATCATTATTTATTGTTTATGTTATATTTATTTCTTTAAGCATTTTTATACCCTACTTATAAGTGGGAGTTTTGATTTATTGTTGCTATATGTTACACTAAATTCTTGGAACCATTTAAATGTTAGTTTGGTATTACCAACCATTTAAAGTGGATGCCTTGATTTATTATATATAAATATATTATAATATTAAATTCTTGGAACCATTTAAATGTTAGTTTGGTTTTACCAACCATTTAACTTGGATTCCTTGATTTATTATATATGAATATATCATAGTATTAATTTATTGGTACCATTTAAATGTTTGTTTGGTTTTACCAACCATTTAAAGTGGGAACCTTGATTTAGTGTTTACAAATATATATAGCACAATAAATACTTGACCACATTTATAAGTTTTGGTATATATTATATACTTATAAGATAATAATTTATAACATAATATAAATATGATTATTTAATATATTGGAACCATTTTATTAAGTGGATTTCAATATTGTTCGTTAATGTTAACTTTATTAAAATACCAAGAGTGGATCCTTTAATCTCAACTACTTAAATTAAAATTTGAACAATTAAAATTTACCCATTAAAGATTCAAACAATTAAAATTAAAAAGAAACAAAAACAAAAACAAAACAAAAAGACATTGTAGTGGACTTATAATTACCTTAGCTTCCCTGTGGATACGATATCGGACTCACCGAATTATACTACTTGTGGACAACCTGCTCTTGGGAGTGCAACAATCAATGTGACAACAAGTTTTTGAAGCCGTTGCCGGGGAAGTATAATTTAATTTCAAGTCTATTTAATTTTGTTTATAGTTTAATTTTCTTTATTTGAATTTTTATTGCTTTTGTGTGTTTTTATTCTTTTGCATTTGCATTTGGTCACGTACACTTAGTGGTCGACTCATTCGAAATAACCCTTTATTTTTACAAAACATGGCAGAAGAACCCATCCAAGAAAATGAAGATGAAATTCAATCTCAACATGATCAAGATAGACGAAGAACACTTAGAGATCACATGAATCCTACACGTACTAGTGTACCTTCATGTCTAGTTTTTCCCCCCAATGCATCTCATTTCAATTTTAAGCCTGGTATTATCCAATTTTTACCCAATTTTCATGGCTTAGATTCTGAAAATCCATACATGCATTTACGAGAGTTTGAAGAAGTGTGCAACACATATAATGATCTAAATTGTAGCATGAACACCATTAAATTTAAGCTTTTTCCTTTCTCTTTAAAAGATAAAGCTAAAACTTGGCTACAAAATCTTAGATCGGGATCCATTCGAACTTGGGATGAATTGCAACAACAATTTTTGAAAAAGTTTTTTCCATCTGATAGAACAAATTCTTTCAAAAGGCAAATCATCACTTTCACTCAAAAACAAGGAGAAACTTTTTATCAGTGTTGGGATAGATATAAAGAATTGCTTAATCTTTGTCCACATCATGGTTTTGAAATTTGGAGAGTTGTTTCTCAATTTTATGAAGGCTTAACACCTAAAGATAGGCAAATGGTTGAATTTATGTGTAATGGAACATTTGAAGATAAAGATCCAAATGAGGCAATTGAGTATCTCGATTCATTAGCTGAAAATGCTCAAAATTGGGACACTATAGGTACAATCGAACCATCAAACAAGATTCAATCTCCTACATCTGGTGGAGGTATGTACACTCTCAAAGATGAACATGATCTTCAAGCTAGATTTACCTCTTTGGCAAGAAAAGTTGAGGCACTTGAATTGAAAAAGAATGGTCAATTAAAATCTGTTCAAGAAATTGCATGTCACATCTGTGATACAAGTGATCATTCTACAAAAGATTGTCCCACTTTGCCTTCTTTTAAAGAATGTCTCCATGAACAAGCCAATGTTTTAAACAATCTCAAAAGGCCAAATTTTGAACCATTTTCTCAAAGTTACAATCCAGGTTGGCGAAATCATCCAAATTTTAGTTGGAGGAATGATAATGCTGCACAATTTTCACAACCACATTTCCAAAATCAACAAAATTTTCAAAATTATGCACCTTATGTTCCTCCACCTAAAAGGAATTTGGAAGATATATTGAATTCTTTCATTGCAAAGCAAGAGTCTATCAATACTCAAACTGCTCAAACCATGACAGATTTGAAAGATACTCTTGCTAAATTTGCATCTGCACTTAATGTTCATGAAAAAGGTAAATTTCCTTCACAACCTCTGCCTAATCCCAAGGATCATCATTCACAAACTGGAACTTCTGGAACTCAACCGATGGATCAGGTAAAATCTGTTATTACCCTTCGAAGTGGTAAGGTTGTGGAAAAATCCATTCTTGAACCTTGTGAAGATGATGATAAATCAACTCCAAAGGGTAAGGAAGTGGAACCCATAACTTGCGAAGAGGAGGTTCAACAGACAGTGTCACCACCATTCCCTCATGCATTGAAAAATACAAAAAAATCAAATTTGAATTCTGATATATATGATATTTTTAAACAAGTAAAAGTTAATATTCCTTTATTAGATGCAATAAAACAGGTACCATCATATGCCAAATTTTTGAAAGACTTGTGCACTGTGAAAAGAAAATTGAATGTGAAAAAGAAAGCATTTTTAGCCGAACAAGTAAGTGCAATCATTCAAAATAATAATGCTTTGAAATACAAAGACCCTGGTTGTCCTACTATTTCTTGTATTATTGGAGAACGAAAGATTAAAAAAGCCTTGCTTGACCTTGGAGCTAGTGTGAATTTACTTCCATATTCAGTTTATCAAGAACTCAATCTAGGCGAGTTAAAACCTACTTCGGTAACACTTTTACTTGCTGATAGATCTGTTAAAGTGCCAAGAGGTATGGTAGAAGACGTGTTGGTCCAAGTTGATAACTTTGTATATCCTGTCGATTTCATAGTTTTAGATACACAACCTATCGAAGCTTGTAATGCAATTCCTGTAATTTTAGGTCGTCCATTTTTAGCAACTTCTAATGCTCTTATAAATTGCAGGAATGGAATAATGAAGTTGTCATTTGGTAACATGACCTTGGAGCTTAATGTGTTTAATCTTTGTAAGCAACCACATGACAAAGGAGATGAAAGTGAAGATGAAAATCTTATTGAAACTCTTGTGGAAGAAAACATTCAAGAAGGGAGTACTCGTGATCAATTAGATATTTGTTCAATTGAAACTGTTAAAGAAAATATTGAAATTGATCTTGATGATTTTATCAGGTATCACTCGTTACCAGGATCAGAGAAAGAATTTGATGCAAAATATGAGAACAAAGACGAACCACCCATATTGGAGTTAAAACCCTTGCCAGAAGAATTGAAGTATGCATTTCTTGGAGAAGATGAAACATATCCGGTGGTAATTTCTTCCAAACTAGCAAGTGATGAAGAAGGTAAATTAGTTGATATGCTTAAAAGACATAAAAATGCAATTGGTTGGACACTAAAAGATCTCAAGGGCATTAATCCACTAATTTGCACTCACAAAATTCACTTAGAAGAAAATGCAAAAACATCTCAACAACCACAAAGGAGATTAAATCCACACATGAAAGATGTTGTGAAAACTGAAGTTCTCAAACTACTTGATGTTGGGATTATCTACCCTATTTCTGATAGTAAGTGGGTAAGCCCAACACAAGTAGTTCCGAAAAAATCTGGCATCACAGTGATAAAAAATGAAAAAGGTGAATTGTTAACAAGTCGAGTCCCATCTAGTTGGCGGATGTGTATTGATTATAGAAAATTAAATGACGCCACTAGAAAAGATCATTTTCCATTACCATTTTTGGATCAAATTTTAGAAAGAGTAGCAGGTCATCCATACTACTGTTTTCTTGATGGATATTCAGGTTATTATCAAATTCCCATTGCACTCGAAGATCAAGATAAAACTACATTCACATGTCCTTTTGGAACATTTGCATTTAGAAGGATGCCATTTGGATTATGCAATGCCCCAGCAACATTTCAAAGATGTATGCTAAGCATTTTTTGCGACATGGTTGAAAATTGTTTGGAAATTTTCATGGATGATTTAACTGTCTTTGGGAATACATTTGATAATTGTCTTGAAAATTTGGAAAAAGTTTTAAAAAGATGCGAGGAAAAAGGTCTTATTTTAAATTGGGAAAAATGTCATTACATGATTACTTCTGGAATTGTTTTGGGACATGTCGTGTCATCTCATGGAATTGAAGTTGATAAAGCAAAAGTTGATGTCATTGCCAATTTACCCCCTCCAAAAACCATTAAAGAAATTCGCTCATTTTTGGGACATGCTGGATTTTATAGGAGGTTTATAAAGGACTTTAGTTTAATCTCTAAACCCATTTGTAACCTCTTAACAAAAGACAGTGCATTTGAGTGGACTCAAGAATGTCAAAATGCTTTTGATAAAATCATTCGACATTTAACATCAGCTCCTATCATGCAACCTCCTGATTGGTCTTTACCATTTGAAATCATGTGCGATGCGAGTGATTATGCAGTCGGTGCAGTATTGGGTCAAAGAAGAAACGGTAAGCCTTATGTGATATATTATGCAAGTAGAACTTTAAACAATGCTCAAATGAATTACTCCACAACTGAAAAAGAACTACTTGCTGTAATATTTGCATTAGATAAATTTCGTTCTTATTTGATTGGATCAACAACTATCGTGTTTACTGATCATTCTGCTATTAGATATTTGTTGACCAAACAGGATGCAAAGCCACGACTGATACGATGGATTTTGTTGCTCCAAGAATTTGACATTGTGATCAAAGATAAAAAAAGAACCGAGAATGTCGTAGCCGATCATTTATCGAGACTAGTAACAGGATCATCTTGTGAAATGACACCAATTAACGATAATTTTCCTGATGAACATCTATTTTCAGTTACTACTACACCTTGGTTTGCTAACATAGTAAATTTTCTTGTGACAGGAAAAATGCCACCGCAATGGAGTTCTCAAGATAAAAGAAAATTTTTGAATGAGGTAAAAAACTTTTATTGGGATGATCCGTATCTGTTCAAGTATTGTCCGGATCAAATTTTTCGACGTTGCATACCCGACAATGAGGTAAGTAGTGTCATTAAATTTTGTCATTCAGAAGCATGCGGAGGACATTTTTCTTCAAAGAAAACAGCTGCAAAAATCTTGCAGTGTGGATTTTATTGGCCCACTTTGTTTAAAGACACCCACGAAATCTGCAAGATCTGTGAAAATTGTCAAAAATTGGGTGCGATTTCAAAAAGAAACATGATGCCTTTGAATCCTATTATTGAAATTGAAATCTTTGATTGTTGGGGAATAGATTTTATGGGACCTTTTCCACCGTCGTTTGGATACTTGTATATTTTAGTTGCAGTTGATTATGTTTCCAAATGGATAGAGGCAATTCCATGTCGAACAAATGATCATAAAATCGTCATCAAATTTTTAAAAGAAAATATTTTTAGTAGATTTGGAATTCCTCGAGCCATGATAAGTGATGGGGGAACTCACTTTGTTAATAAACCATTTGCTTCATTAATGAAAAAATATGGTATTACTCACAAAGTAACTACTCCTTATCATCCTCAAACAAATGGACAAGTTGAATTAGCTAATAGGGAGATAAAGCAAATTTTGGAAAAAACTGTTAACTCAAATAGAAAAGATTGGTCTCTGCGACTTAATGATGCACTTTGGGCATATCGAACAGCTTTTAAAACATCATTGAATATGTCTCCCTATAGGTTGGTTTATGGAAAACATTGTCATTTGCCTGTCGAATTGGAACATAAAGCTTATTGGGCGATCAAAACTTTAAATTCCAGCATGGATGATGCCAAAAAATTGCGTAAATTGCAACTTAATGAACTTGATGAAATCAGAAATGACGCGTATGAGAATTCAAGGATTTATAAAACAAAAATCAAATCATTTCATGATAAAACAATTCTTAGAAAATCTTTTGAGATTGGTAAAAAAGTTTTGCTTTATAATTCTCGACTTCACATATTCCCAGGAAAATTACGATCAAGATGGACAGGCCCATATGTTGTAAAGCATGTGTATACTTATGGAGCTGTGGATATTGAAAATACTAAAAATGATGATGTTTTTAAAGTGAATGGACAAAGGCTTAAACCATTTTTAGAAAATGAAATTTTTCAAGAAGATTTTATTTCCCTTTCCGATCCTTCATTTTTTTTGTGTTGCATTTAATTTTGTTTGTTTTTATTTTAGGTTTCCTTAATCTTTTTATTTTCCCGATTAAATGGCGGATAATGGTATTCCGTGACTCTCATAGTTGGTTTAATCAGTTTCCCAAAATTGCTGATACAAAAATAAAAAAAATCATTTTTTTTCTTTTCAAAATGGATGAAATTCTCTCAAAAATTTGTAAATATTTTCCCTCTGTTTCTGAAAATGTTCTAAGAAAAATTTATGCAGGAAGGTGTGAAAGATTGAGATTGCTAATGCAAAAAGGAATTCCAGAAGATATTCGTCTTGTGATAGAAGCTAAGGTCCGATTAAGAGAAGAAGTTCCACAATCATTGCTCATTCGGTATTTGCCTGGATTAGGAAAAAGCACTTATGCGAAAAAACGAAGGGCCAAAAGTTCAGGGGTTTGTCATAAGTGTGCAAGATGGACTTGTGACAAACGATGCAGATCTTTGGGATGTGTTTCCAATAACAGAGAAGATAAAATTGGTTTCATTAAGAATGGGCTGAGTAAGGAGTCTTTAGATAACATCTTATTGACTCTTGAGACGCATTCTAGTGGACATGTGCCTATTGAACTTCTCCGTTTATGGAAACAATTCCAAGATGAGCGTCATAGTCTTGGGAATCCGACTAAAAAAGACCATGTTTGCCAATTTATAAGAAAATTGGATGGGAAGCATATCCTCGACTCATAGAAGGCGTTGAAGCCGTTTCTGGACGTAAAACCAGAGGAAAATTTTGAGCCACAATCACACTACTGTTTATATGCATGTGTGTCATTATTGTTTTTACTGTTTATTCTGTTTACAACTGTGACC